>NC_057849.1:76078433-76188433 GCF_015237465.2 Chelonia mydas
GTTTGATCTTGGGACCAATCTTATCCAGTATTTTTATTAATTACCTTAGCACAAAAATTAGCAGTTTGGTAATGAAATTTGCTTATGATGCAAAGTTGGGAGGCATTGTCAATACAGAGAAGGACCAGCATATTAAACAGGAAAATATGGATGGTCTTGAAGACCGGAGTGACAGAAATGGATGAAATTAAATAGGACAAATGCAAGGTCATGCACTGAAAGTCTAATAATAAGAATTTCTGGGAAAATCTGGTGACTCATAAGTTAGATGCGACAGAAAAAGAGAGAGACCTGGGTGAGTGGGTTGATCACAGGATGACTGTAAGCCACCAATGTGGTGCAGCTGTGAAAAAGGCAAATGTGATCCTAAATTGTATCAGGTGACACATTTCCAGGAGAGTTATAGAAGTATTAATGCCACTGTACAAGGCACTGGTAAGACCTCATTTGGAATATTGTGCACAATTCCAGTTGCCCATATTGATTCCAACTGGAACAGGTGCAGAGAAGAGCTACTAAGATGATCAGGAGAAAGGAGGGCCTATCTTATGATGGAGAATGGAAGACCTAGGCTTGTTTAGCCTAGCAAATTGAAGATTGAGAGAGGATATGATTACTCTCTATAAATCCATCAGCGGGTAAACATGAGGGAGGGTGAAGAGTTATTTAAGCTAAAGAAGAGGGATTCCCAAACTTGGTTCACGGCTTGTTCAGGGTAAGCCCCTGGCAGGCCGCAAGATACTTTGTTTATCTGAGCATCCGCAGGTACGGCTGCTTGCAGCTCCCAGTGGCCACAGTTTGCCATTCCCGGCCAATGGGAGCCGTGGGAATTGGTAGTAGCAAGAGAAAATAGAATGAGAATAAGGGAGGAAAGAACAAAGTTACAAATACAATATCTAGGTATTGTGACAGGGTCAGGTCAGATGGCTACAAGAGAGTGGTCAAAGGTAGATACATTAGTTCCAGGTTAAGCAGGTCCCTTTTCCCTGGGTAAGATAACAGGGACTATTCCAGAACACTCAGGAACTTTCTAGAACTAATTAAGGCAGGCAGGCTAATTAGGACACCTGTAGCCAATTGGGAAGCTGCTAGAATTAATTAAGGCTAATCAGGACACCTGGTTTAAAAAGGCTGTCACTCCAGTGTCGCTCCAGTGTGTGTCACTCCAGTGAGGTGTGCGCGTAAGGAGCTGGGAGCGAGAGGACATGGTGCTGGAGGACTGAGGAGTACAAGCGTTAACAGACATCATGAGGAAGGTCCTGTGGCAAAGACAAAGAAGGTGTTGGGAGGAGGCCAGGGAATTGTAGCTGTCAGGCAGCTGTTCCAGAAGGCACTCTAGACAGCTGCAGTCCACAGGGCCGTGGGCTGGAACCCGGGGTAGAGGGTGGGCCTGGGTTCCCCTCAAACCTCCCAACTCCTGACCCAATACAGGAGCTTCCACCAGAGGGGAAAGTCTCTGAACTGGTCCCCAAACCACATGGTGGATCAGCAGAAACTGTGGGAATTGTTCTTACTCTTTTTTCCCCATGCTGGCCAGTGATGAGGTTATCTGAGTGAAGGGCAGATTTGAGCCACGAAAGTGGCCAAACTGAGGGATGCTGTGAATCTCTGAGGCAAGCAAAATCTGCGAATAACTGCAGAACCCACCAAGGTGGAGGAGGAACTTTGTCACAGTATTTAAAGTTATGTTCATGTCTTGGTTGCTTCCACTTCACGTAAATATGGAGTACGTATAAGGACATACACACACACACAAAATGTGTGCATATACAGTGACTCCTCACTTAAAGTCTTCCCAGTTTTTTGTTGCTAATCAACTAGGGAACATGCTCATTTAAAGTTGTGCAATGCTCCCTTGTAATGCTGTTTGGCAGCCTCCTGCTTTGTCCGCTGCTTGCAGGAAGAGCAGCCTCTTGCAGCTAGCTGGTGGGGGCTTGGAACCAGGGTGGACCAGCAGCCCCCCATCAGCTCCCCGTTCCCCTAAATTCCCTGTGCTGCAGCTGCCCAGCAGGCTATCAACTGCCCGCAGTTCAGCTGTCCCTCCCCCCAATGCCATGTGTTGCTCCTGCCCTCTGCCTTGGAGCTGCTCTCCAGAGCCTCCTGCTTGCTGTGCGGGGAGGGAAAGACGGGGCTAATGTCAGGGTGTTCATCTTCCCACTGCTCCTGCACCCTGCTTACCCCATCTTCCAGAGAGCGGGGGGGACACAACAGGGCTCAGGACAGAGGGAGCTTCCTGGCAGCAGCTGCCATCTCAGCTTGCTGATTAACCTAAAAAGGCAGTGTACTTAAGAGTGGGGTCAGTGTATTTAAAGGAGCAATGCGCATCTCTCTCTCACACACAGGGTGTGTGTCTCTGTCTCTGTCTTCCATGCTGTCTCCCCTCCCCCCATTCGTGCTGCCTTGTAGAGTTTGAGGCTAGATTAACAACAATGAGTTAACCCTTGAAGGCTCAGCCAATTGCTAGTTCATCATTTAGCAGTAAGGCATCCCCCGGGAAATATCCCACTCTCTGATTTCACCACCTCAACCAAGCTTCACAATCATCATTGCTGTGTACCAGTATTAAATTGTTTGTTTAAAACTTATACTGTGTGTGTGTATATATATATATATATATAATATAGTTTTTTGTCTGGTGAAAAAAAAATTCCCTGGAACCTAACCCCCTCTATTTACATTAATTCTTATGGGGAAATTGGATTCACTTAACATCATTTTGCTTAAAGTCGCATTTTTCAGGAACATAAGTACAACGTTAAGCAAGGAGTTACTGTACATAGATGAAAATGGAGAGATTAAGATTTGTGTGAGCATAATTTATCAAGTGGAAGGTTTGTGAATACAAATTCATCCCAGCTGTTCAAGACTCCTTCCATAAAAAGAGTTTTCTTGGATAACTAACTAAAATTCTATGTAAGCCAAGAGCTAATGTATGTTCTTGAGCATGTGGTTTCTGACTTGGGTGGGAGATGGTTCCAGTAAATGAGAATGCACAGTGATGCCAAAACTGTTTCTTTGTCCTTAACTTTTATAACAAACATTTATTTGCTCTTTTGGGGGTTGAGGGTAATGGTGAATATGCTAGATGTATTTCTAGTCAAATCATCAGAATATTTAAATTAGGTTCTGTTGTTCACTCTTTAGTGTTGGCTTTTTGAAATAATTTATTTTTTTATTTTCCAGGCTAAGTAGTCATAACTCTAGGACATGTACCGGCTGGCTATCTGGGACTGGTCATGTCCCAAGGGGCATAAAATATAATATATTTGTATGAAATAAGAGAAAATTATGGGGGTTATCAGAGAGTTATATCTCAAATGCAGGTACTATGGCATTTTAAAGGAGATTAGTGTAGATCGGGGTTCTCAAACTGGGGTCGTGACCCCTCAGGGGGTCGCAAGGTTACTACATGAGGCGTCACAAGCTATCAGCCTCCACCCACAAACCCTGCTTCGCCTCCATCATTTATAATAGTGTTAAATATATTTTAAAACGTGTTTTTAAATTATAAGGGGGGGTCGCACTCATAGGTTTGCTGTGTGAAAGGGGTCGCCAATACAAAAATTTGAGAACTTCTGGTGTATTTCCATTAATACCAGAGTTAAAATAAATTTCGGAAAAGGCTAGTTTAGCTTTTGTTGTGAAGACAGTAAACAGTTCATTACAGAAACTGAAAACAGCATATACCGTTTTCAAAAGGAGAGTGCCCTTTCTATAACACCTCAAATAACTTATTCAATTTAAAACGTAAGAATGACATTCAAGCTTCACCTAAGATTGGTTTCAATCTAAAATTATAAGTACGTGCAGACAGAAGAAGGTTCTAATCTGATGTCCTAGTAACCACAGTATCTCAGCAAAATATGTGGGATTATCGAGAACCAACTCTTGTGCCCCTATGGTCACTTTTTTTATTACTTGCAGCAGCTCCTAGTCTTAGCTTTAGCACTGAGTTGAAAAGAACTAAACTGTTCTTGACAACATTATCTAACATACAACTCTACCACTTCATAATACTGATTTTTTTGTGTAATCCTATTTAAATATTTTTTTAAAAAAAATATGCATCACGACAGGATTCCTAATTTACAGGCTGCTGAAATGAAGACAACTTGTCTTAATGATAACTGCTGTCAGACACTTCAGCTAACCTCCTTCCCAGGATCATTTGCAATTTTGCAGTACATTTTCAGTGTAGTTGGAAAATTTGTTACCCTCTGATGAGCAAGCATGGACACTGAAAATGTAGACTTACAGATTTTCTTAAAGGTGCACATAATAGTTTTTTGGAGAACAGGATATTCTCCTTTTTTTGCTGCAAGAAGTATTGATCTAGGGCCTGATCCATGGTCCACTGAAACCAATGGTAATCTTTCCACTGATATTCATGGGCTATGGATTAAGCCAATGGAGTCCAGCCCTACTCCCATTGTGCTAATGGTAGATTGACTTCAATGGGAGTTGAGGTCACTCAGCCCTTTGCAAAATCAGGCCCTAAGAGAGACTGGACTTTAAAAGTAGACAACAATAGAATCAATTAAGCCAGTTATATAAAGTAATTCAAATGGATAACAATATTCTGAAAGGGCAAGTAGAGCATAAGAATGGCCACACTAGGTCCAGACCAACAGTCCATCTAGCACATCATCCTGTCTTCTGACAGTGACCAATGCCAGATACTTCAAAGGGAATGAACTGAACAGGACAATCATCAAGTTATCCATCTCCTGTCATCCAGTCCCAGCATCTGGTAGTGAGAGATTTAGGGACACCGGGAGCATGGGGTTGCATCCTTGACTATCGTGGCTAATAGCTATTGATGAACCTATCCTCCATGAACATATTTAATTCTTTTTTGAATCCAGATATAGTTTTTGCTTTTACAACATCCCCTGGCAATGAGTTCCACAGGTTGATTGTGCATTGTGTGAAGAAATACTTCCTTTGTTTGTTCTGCTGTCTATTAACAACAAGCAAAATGCAGCTACATATACACTAAATCTATAATTATTATGCTATACTGTACTGTAGAGAGTGGCTAGAATAGCTCCATATATTGCCCAAGATACATGATGTTCTCTCTCCTTGACCAAGCCCATCATTTGAATCAATCATAATTGGCCCCTTCTGGCTTCTCTTGGACCTTCTTAAAATAGTGTCTTTATTAGATTTCATTGCCCTAACTTTTTCTCATGTTTAAATTTCCCATTGATTTTAATTAATTTCTCCCTAAGCTCAGGACCTGGAGAGCTTTTTGGTTTAAAAAAATTGGGGGAGGGAGAAGGAAGAAAAGAAACATAGGCTTCTTCACCAGGTGGGATTTCCCAAGTTCTCACAGCTGTAATTAAAAGTCATTCTAGTTCCAACTGATGGATTGACACAAATATGTCTTAGAAGAAAACAGAGTAATGCATAAATTCTTAATGTCTCATATTCAAAACTCATGATTTTTTTTAAAGTCAGGTGACAAGGACAAGGCAGATTCAGACAATGCCTGAGTATTTCCATGCTATGTATATAAAATTGCCTTTTGACAGATTAGAGGTGGTAGCAGCAAGCTGCAGATCTGAATGTCAGGGCCATAGCGACACTAACCGATAATTACCATCTCCACAAATATCTGTGAATGGAATCACTTGTTTTAATACAGATAAGTTTAGTATAAAAGTTAGAGAGCTGGTATGGGAGATATGATAAATGTGGTCATGACAGAAAACAATTTTTAATTTAGTATGCCCTATCAATCTAGATAGCCCATGAATATTTACCATTAATTCAGTAGGCTGGAACAGAGAGAGAGAGAAAGAAAAGGAAAAACAGAAGGTTTGACCTAAACAATGACTGTTGAAGAAAGAGAATCTTCAGCAGTTTCAAAAAGAACAAATTTTATCGGCAAGCTGAACTGGTGGCCGCATGGGGAAACACATTTGGGGAACCATTAGAAACAAAAGTCATGTTCCTGTTGTTTTAATTTTTTTATAGGACAAATGGTAACAATTCCCAATATGTGCTGCTGTTTGCTAGGTTTACCATGCTGACTACACAGGGAAAATGTGCGATGTCAGTGGGCTAAAACTGAAACATTTACTGAAATTTAAAACAAGCCTATTTGATCACATCATACTCCTCAGCAGGGATACCATTTGTAGGTGCTAAGTGGGGCATATAAGAAGCTAATACAGGTTGTGAGTGTAATGAACCAAAATTAATGGTTTATATAAAAGAAATGTTGTTTCCATTATTTTTAGGGTAATTTTATTAAAGATGCCACCTGTCCAGAATAGAAGTGTCCAGATTTTAATTCTCTTTTCATATCTCACTGTTCAGACATGGGACAGAAAAGGTAAGCTCTTACAGCTATTACTGTTCCAGGCATTCTATCCAGCTGTATTAAAGTGACTGGCTCTTACATTTTGTACCTGTCCCAAAGAGCTAATTTCTTCTGACTCACCTTTCCCAGAGAATTTTTTTACTAAGGGAAACAGCTCCTATTTCTAACTCCTCTTCCACTGATACCATTTTCCAGCTCTATAAAGCTTGCTCAATGTTTATGTGTAGTTTAAGTAAAAATTCCGTATGAAATATAAATACTGAAGAATTCAGTTAATATTTCGAGTATACATGGAATGTAACATGTTTGTACACACAACATGATGAAATGGTCCTACAATTAATCGAAACACTAATAGACCATTAATCTAACTCATACATTTGAAGTCAGATAGTCAATTAAATTGAAAATAAAGTACTTAATATGCAGCAGTCTCATTTTATGCTGTTGGGTGTTGTTGCAGCTGTGTATTACTCTCGCCTTTTTCCCAGTGCATAGCCCAATATCCATGGTGCTCAGCACTTCTGAAAATCAGCTCATCAAAGTCAATCACATAGAGAATGATTTTTAGCAACTTATGTTTTTTGTTGGAGGATTACAGATGAAACAATTATCTAAAATCATTGTTATCTCTCATGAAAATACTATGAAAAGTGCAGAGCTCTTCTTCAGGTCTGGGAAACTAACTCAGAGTATCACTGCTAAATACAAGCACCCTGTAGAAGAAGAAGTATAAGAGTTCTGTGTGAGCTCAAAAGCTTGTCTCACCAACAGAATTTGGTCCAATAAAAGATATTACCTTACCCACCTTGTCTCTCTAATAGCCTGGCATCAACATGGCTACAACAATACTGCATATAATAGTGCAGTCATTTACCTAGATCATGAGGAAATAGTTCAGGCCTACATTTTTTATATCCATCCTTCTATGTAATATTTATTTAGTTTTTCTCTTTATAGCTATTATTCAACAATATACTCCTTACTAGACTATAAAATAGGAGAAGAGACAGAAAAGCCATTTAGGGTCTCACTTATGCCACGACATTAATAATAAATAATAATAATAATAATTAATAACAATAATAATAATAATAATAATAAATATCATGCAGCTACTGAGAACAGGGTCTCATTCATATATATATATACACATATATGATATCATAAGGACATAAAATCCATAAGAGCATACAATGTATGTTACCTTTCTCAATATGTATTCTTTTAGTCTCATGTCCAACCTCATGACCAGCCAGATCACCTTCTTTCGGGCCAGGTAGGATATTAGGTGATAAACCCATCAGCATCTGATTCATGGATAGCCCATTCTGATGTACAGCTGCTAGTCATACACACATAGACAAAAAACCAACAACAATATTAACACACATACACAAAATTAAAATAATGTTAACAATATTACTCATGTCGCTATTTTTTTAGATACTGTCTCAATTGTACAAGAAAACTAATAACCTCAATGTCATTTAATTAGTGATATTAAATCCACTCAGAGGAAGCTAGTCTGGTAGGTCCTCTCCACATCTAATTTCTATTGTCTCCATTCAGCCGGCCCCTTAAACCCAGCCTTCTGAGGCACAAAAGCCAGAATCCCATATAAGCCAGTTGGGCAAGAGGCTGACACATTCTGAGAAAAAACTAGCCCAGAAAGCAATGGCAAAAACACATAACCTAAGAATGAGGTTCAGGGAACTCCTGTAGATTAGCTCTCCACTCCTTTTTTGGATTTAATCCCTATTTCTCAAGCAGCCATCTTGCCCCTGCAGGTACCACACATAGAGAAGCAGTTATTAGAAATGGGATGTGGTATGGCAAGTGGAACAGGCCTAGGTGTTTTATTTTAAAATTTAAAAAAATGTCTGCAATGGCTGAGGAACTCTATTACCCTGATCCAGGGACAATATGGAGAGCTTCTGACCTCAGCTGCTATTCTGTGATTACGGAATTTACTACAGAATCCAGGCATTGTTGTAATATGTTGCCCTACAATCTAAGATTTCATTTTTTAAAACTGTTTTTGTTACTCATGGTTATGAAAATAATCTTTACAATATTATTCAAGTCTAAACCAATATAGTGTTACCTTCCTGAGTCTGCAGAAAGCCTGAAACATCCATCCAATGTGTTTATCTAACTAGAATCCCAAAATGCCTCCCTATGTTTACACAGGAGCTAAAAATCTCAACTGCCTCTTATTAAGGGACCAAAACCTTTGGTTTCACCAACTGACAACTTCAGAAATGCAGTGCTGTGTTGTTAGTACAAAAGTCTGCAACTTAGCCAAAAAAGATGAAAAGGTGTGGACAGGGTAAAATAAATTGCATTTAATATGCATAAAATAATATGGTCTAAAACCTTCAATTTCCAGGCTACTGCATTGGAGTACCTAAGATTCCAGGGATGCACAAATCTTAGACACGGAATCTTCACAAAAATTTCATGAAATTTCACAGTTTAATTTGATTCTATCCCTTGTGAGTTCTGAAGTCAAAATATTACTTGTACCACATTCCCCACCCTAATGTGTGTGCAGATTTTTTTAAAAAATGTATTTCACCTAGAATTATTTTTTTTTAAATTGAACTATCCCATAAAATGTCACTTCTGAAGTCAGTTTTAATATAGAAGTCCAACTAGGGTAGCAGAATTAAATAAAACTGTAAAATACATAAATGTGTCACAGTTTGTATATGTTCAGTTCTGAAATTAGTCTAGCAAATTGCTTTCTCGCTGCAATTCTGTTTCATAGCTTATATCTTTATGCTTAATATGACATAATGGCAGTTTTCATCAGTACCTATTAATGAAGCATCATACATTATGATACTGTAAACTGGGGAACTTAATGTTGGGCGATAGCTATTGCAGTTGAACTTCGGAACATGGTACATCTAGATCTACTTAGACTTAAGGTATTTTGGTTAGAAAAAAATAGCTTAACTTAATCAAATTTAAAATGGTGACAAGGAGAAGAATGTGACCTACGGATTCTGTCTGATGAGCTCTCAGTCCGTGCAGGTGAGCTGGACACACTGCTGCTTCGATGAGATGATGGATGGCTGCCAGGTCTTCGACCTTCTTCAAGGGAAGGAGCAGGAGAAGGGCTGTCTGGAACACGTTCCTACACCCCCACAAAAACAAGATAACACATTAAAGACAACAGATCTCCTGATTATTGAACATCATTTCCTCTACAGGATCTCCCTGTTATTTGAGCAATATCTAATCCCACTCTGCTCAGTTACTCTTGTTTATTCCTGGGGTTGACTTGACTTGACTCTCCAGGACTTGTGGCATGCGATTCTCAGAGGAAGGTTCATACCTCTAGAACACCAGAGCCTGTCTTCTATAATGCAGCAAAAGACTTAACCATTGAGTCAGGCTTTTTAACTGACTCCCTCAACTATATTTAACAGCATCTTGTTTTTTATGACATGGAGTTATGTTTGCAAAAACCTATTTTGGCTGTGATTGCAGTAACCAGTATCGTGAGAAAGTGGATGATATTATAATTTTATAAATAAATAAGGGCAACACTCTGACATCCTTACTCATTTGTTGAGAACCTTACTCCTCAAATGGTCACATTCATTTCAATGGGACTATCGGATGAGTAAAATATTCACAATCCGGCACTAACTAAATAAAACAGCTACAGCAGAAAGCTTTTGACATACTAACTAGTTGCACAGAAAATGTATTGTGTTCATAAGTACTCGATATTTTTTGAATGAATCCTTTCTGAAACAGGCTGGGCCTGTGTTGGTGAAAAAGCTGTACCGGAAGTTAATGTAAGAATCAGAAATATCCGATATTTATGCAGCTTTGGTGCAGAAAGAATGAACAAAGGGAGGTGAGTGTTGCTACTGGAGAAGGAGAAGTTACTTACCTGTACAGTAACTGGAGTTCTCTGAGATGCTTTGGTGCTCCACCTTAGCATGCGCACATGACCTTACACACTTGATCAGAGATTTTAGTTAGCTGTGCCTGCACAGAACACATGCTCATGCTCCAGTGTGAGGGTATAGAGGGAAGGCAGGCCACAATCCCAGTTCCTTTCCAACAATAAAGTCGAAGTAAGACTTCACATCAGAGGGGAATGAGGTTGGGTGGTGGAGCACCCATAGGAACAAAACATCTTGAACTCCAGTTACTGTACAAATAAGTAACCTCTCCTTTTTCTCTTTTTCTTCTTCTTCTTCTTTTTTTTTTTTTGAGTTATAGTTCCATCTTAGGAGACTTTTTTGAGTTATAGTTCCACCTTAGAAGACTCTCAGGCAGTATTTCTATGAGGAAGTGGGTGTTAAGGAGACAGATACAGTACAGCTCAGAGAATAGCATCACCGAAAGTCATATCTGCCCTGGAACAGATACAACACTGTAATGCTTGGAGAATGTGTGAATGGATGACCTGGTGGTGGCCCTACAAATGTCCATGATGGTGATGTCCTTAAGAGGTAGATTGAGTTCTTGTGGAATGGGCAGTCACTCAAGGTTGGGGATGCACACTGGAAGCTTCATAACTAGCTGAGATACATAATGAAACCCATTTTGATAGCCTTTGAGTAAAAATTGGTTGCCCCTTCATCCTTTCTGTGAAGGAGGTAAAGAGTATTTGAAAGGCCTGGAATGGTTCCATTCTATTAAGGTAGAAGGTAAGAGCCCGTCTCTCAGCCAGATTATGAAGACTAGCCACTTCTCTTGAGGACTAAGATTCAGGGTAGAATACTGCTAGTTGAATGACTTGATTGATATGGAATTCTGATCAGACTTTAGGCAGGAAGTGAGGATGGGAGTATAAGCTACTTTTACATGGTAGAAAATTGTGTACAGGCAGTCAGCCACAAGTGGCCCTAGCTCTTCTACCCTTCTGGCCAAGGTTATGGCTATGAGGAATGTAGTCTTAGAAAACAAATGAAGGAATGAACAGCTGCCCATGGATTCAAATGGAGGATATCTCAGGACATTGAGAAATAGGCTAAGGTCCCAAGGAGGAGTAGAGCTACTTGTCATAGGGAAAGAGGTTACATAAACCCTTAAGGAACCTCACTGTGCGAGGTGATTGAAAACAGACAACCTTTCAACTAGTAGGTATAAGGCTGTATTGGCAGTTAGGTGGACCTAATGGAATTGAGTGTCAAACCTTGCATTTTTAAATTAAACTAAAGTGGGTAATTGAGCATGGTTGTAAGGAGCGACTTGGAGGGGGATATAGATTGATGAGTACACCAGGATTGGAAACACTCCCACTTTTATGGGTAGGTTTTCCTTCTGATGGGTTTTCTAATGCTCAGAAGTATAGTCTTAACTTTGGGAGAACAGTCCAGTTCTATGCCCGAGATCCATCAAGGAATCAAGCCTTGACGCACAGTGAAGAGATGTTCAGGGAGGGTCTTGGTGCCTGGTTCCTGTGTCAGGGGACCTACCATCAGTGGAAAGTGAAATATGCCTGCAGAGAGAGATGAAGTAAAATGGGGAACCACACTTGCTTCAGTCATGATGGTGCTATCAGAATAGATTCATAGATATTTAGCTCAGAAGGGACCATTATGATCATCTAGTCTGACCTCCTGCACAACTCAGGCCACAGAATTTCACCCACCACTCCTGCGAAAAACCTCTCACCTATGTCTGAGCTATTGAAGTCCTCAAATTGTGGTTTAAAGACTTCAAGGAGCAGAGAATCCTCCAGCAAGTGACCCATGCCCCATGCTACAGAGGAAGGCGAAAAACCTCCAGGGCCTCTTCCAATCTGCCCTGGAGGAAAATTCCTTCCCGACCCCAAATATGGCGATCAGCTAAACCCTGAGCATATGGGCAAGATTCACCAGCCAGATACTACAGAAAATTCTTTCCTGGGTAACTCAGATCCCACCCCATCTAATATCCCATCACAGGCCATTGGGCCTATTTACCATGAATATTTAATTACCAAAACCATGTTATCCCATCATACCATCTCCTCCATAAACTTATGGTTGTTGTTCTCTCTCTTGCTTTAGTTTGTTCAGAGCCTTGAGGATCAAGGGCGTTGGAGGGTAGGTGTCTAAAAGGGTAAGAGGCCAAGGGATGAGGAGAGCATCCCCCACTGAGTTGTGGTCATAACCTCCCCTTGAGCAGAGTCAATGGCACTTCACATTGGATGGTGTTGCAAAGAGATCTGTCTCCAGAAGGCCCCAGGACTGACAAATGCTCTGAAAGACTGAGAAGCTGAGTTTCTTCTCATGATTTTGGTGAAAGTGCTCAGGGAGTCTGCTATGGTGTTCTGCAGGCCGGGCACATAGGCCTTTGACATGTCTATGTGATGAGCTATACACAAGTTCTACACTTACATTGACTCTGTGCACAAGGATTGATCTATCTCCCACTTGCCAATGTATGCAGTATAATGCCACTCTGTTGTCCAGCATCATTTTGTCAGAGTGGTTGCTCTGAGTCTGAGAATGTTGATTTGGAGGGACCCTTCATGGGGAGTCCAGTCCTGGGATGTAACGTCTTGGAAATGGGTACCCCAACCCAGCAGGGAGGCACCCATGGTGATGACCCTTGATGAGGATGGACATTAAAAGGGGACTGCCACACAAACCTTGCAAGGATCCTTCCACCAGTTGAGGAAGTTGAGAACTCTTGGGGGGTGGGAGGTATTAAGGTCAGCCATTTGGAAAGATTGTACTAGCTTTGAGTGTAAACAGTCTTGAGCCAGGCCTGGAGGCACTGAAGGTGTAGTCTTGAATGGGGCAGGTATAAATTTCAAGAGGTCACAGAGTAGCCCTGGAATCTTTAAGAGAATGGAGGTAACCATCAGTGTTCTTACTGAAGATCTTAGGCCTCTCAAAGGGAAGATCCTCCATCATATTCTGCACTTCCTTGGGAAGACAGAGGCTTGCAGCCAGGAGGCTCAATGCATGATGATGTCAGTTGCCATTGAACACGAGGCTGTGTAAGCTGGCTGAGGGAAGTTTGTAGAATATTTTTTTAGATCATCTGGCTTTCCACAAAGAGGGCCAGAAGCTGCTCTCTTTGGTCTTGGGGAAAATGATAAATAAAATGTGAACATTTTCCATAATTTGTGAAATCATACTTTGCCATGAAGACTTGATAGTTTGCAACCCTAAACTGAAGAACAAGTGACAAATAGATCTTATGACCTAAAAGACACTCAAGCTCTTTGTCCAAGAGAGTTGATTTGGAGCAAGCTTCTCGATTCCTTTCATTGACAGCATCCACTGCCAAGAAGTTGGCGGGAGGAGGGGAGTTGTGAGAAAAAATTATTCCAGATCCTTGGACAGTACATAATATTTCCGTCAGCCCCCTTGCAAGTGGGTGCGATGGTTGTAGGTGTCTTCCATTCAGTGCAGGATGGTGAAAGTAATGCCTCATTAATGCGAAAGGCAACCTTGCCCTGGGAGACAGAATGTTCAAAAGAGAGTGTTGTACTTTCTGGATCTCCTCCCAGGGAATCTGGAGTGACTCCTCTTCCTTTTTAACAGGTCTTGAAAGGCCTTGCAATCATCTGCATAAGATGGTGGGGGTTGGGATAACTGCCTCATTGGGGGAGGAGGAGGACTTGTCAGATGGTGGTGTCTTCTCCCCAACCTCTAGCTCTTGCTCCTCCAAGTGGTCCTCCTGTTGGGGAGTGTACTGCGGTACCAGTTGCTGTTGGTCTGGATGAGGCCTTTTGCAGGAGGACACTATGTAACACTGGTCAGTATAATTATCCCAGGGGTTCTAGAAGGTCCACTGTGGTGGTTTATAAGGGAAAGGAGTGGGATACAGAAGCAAGAATGGGAGCTGTGGCTCCAAAGGTTGTGATGGTGCCGGCAAAAGATCCCTCTCAGTACCTGTTAAAGAGAGAAATTCCAGTGTCAACAGCAACTAAATCCTAATGGGAAAGGAAACTGATCAGTACTGGAGAGCCTGGGAAGTGCTCCACAGGAATCTCAAATGGTACCAGAGATGATATGAAAGCATAGTCCTTGCTTTTGTTGTGTCAGTGGCCCAAGAAAGACAATACCAGAGCATGCACTGAAGGCTTCTTAGAAGAGTCCCTGCTCCTAGAGGAGTCCTTGTGTCTGAAGTTATCCTCCTCTGGTACCAATGATGGTGCTGTTCAGTGCAGTTAACTAGAAGACTTCTTGGTGCAGGGTATACTAGAAGTCTGATTTTTGGGTACCTCATGGAGGCTTCAGCAGTACCCATACGAGGATACAAGGTGTCCTTGGTCCCTAGCCTCACAGGTGACTTTCCCATTCTTCTGGAATCTCTCTCCAGGGAATGGGTTTTCTTCACTCCCAAAGCTGCCCCATAGTCTCTGCTTACTGAAGGCTGAAGTTAATGAAGCAGTCTGAATGGAGGAGGCCAATGTACGGCAGTGGAGGGGTACTGGACCACACAGGTCTCACAGAACGCTGAATCAGGAGGAGCTTCAGCCTGTCTTCCCTCAGCTTCCTAGATCTTCTCTTAAACCCGGAGCATACCTTGCACTTTGATGGGACATGAGATTGTCTGAGGTAGCTAGAATGCCTATTGCTGAGGGAGAAAGACCTGTGGCAAGTTTGAAACCTGGACTCTTTGGCACAATGTAAAAAAGGAGGCCACAGACAGAGAAAGGCTGAGGATAAAGAAGGCCCTGGATAAAAAGAAAGGCCCAGGAAAAGGGGGACCACCCCCAAAAAGCATAAGCCTCTGCTTAAAATAAATAAGAAACAAAATTAAACAAAATGCTAAAAAAAATTACAGAATAAGGCAGTAGCTATAAGGCTAAGAACAGACACCATAAAACTATCTCAGACTGAAGGTGGTTGAGAAGGAACTGGACTGGTGGTGGGTATTGCTCTCCCTATATATCCTTGCATCTGAGCGTGCGGGTGTGTAGCGCACAAGTGTGACCTGCAGATACTGCCAGCTAAAATATCAGGAGTTCACGGGCAAATGTACATCCTAAGGTTGAGTACCCATAGGGATTATAATTTGAAGGACTGTCTTTTGGGGGGGTCTTGTCCTGCAACTGCTGAGCACTCTCAATTTCCAATGACTCCTAAGGGCCTAGAACATTGTTGGTAAAAAAAGACAATAATAAAATAAAACAACCCCCTCAGAATTGGGGGAGCGCAGAATCTCACAGAATTGGGCCCACTAACAGAATCATTATGATATATCATGTAAATAGGTCTCTAACAATTATTTAACAATTAAGTCCAGATTTTCAAAAGACCTCACGCCCCAACATCTCCCACCTAGGCAACTAACTAAAGCCTCACTCATTCAGAGATTTAGGCTATGTCTAACAATAAATCGTACAGCGGTATTGCTGCAGCTGCACCACTGTAAGGTCTCCCGTGTAGCCAATCTATGCCGGCGGGAGGTGGAGACAAAGAATTCCATGCATGTTTATCCTTTCCTTCCACACAAACACACTGTGAGTGATCATAGAATCAAGGAAGATTAGGGTTGGAAGAGACCTCAGGAGGTCATCTAGTCCAATCCCCTGCTCAAAGCAGGACAAACCCCACCTAAATCATTCCAGCCAGGGCTTTGTCAAGACGGGCCTTAAAAACCTCTAAGCATGGAGATTCCATTCCAGTGCTTCCCTACCCTCCTAGTGAAATAGTTTTTCCTAATATCCAACCTAGACCTCCCGCACTGCAACTTGAGACCATTGCTCCTTGTTCTGTCATCTGCCACCACTGAGAACAGCTGAACTCTTCTCTTCTGCAGACTAAATAACCCAAGTTCCCTCAGCCTCGCCTCATAAATCATGTGCTCCAGCCCCCTAATCATTTTCGTTGCCCTCCGCTGGATTTTCTCCAATTCGTCCACATCCTTTCTGTAGTGGGGGTCCCAAAACTGGACGCAATACTCTAGATGTGGCCTCACCCGTGCCGAATAGAGGGGAATAATCACTTCCCTTGATCTGCTGGCAGTGCTCCTACTAACACAGCCCAATATGCCTTTAGCCTTCTTGGCAAAAAGGACACACTGTTGACTCATATCCAGATTCTCATCCACTGTAATCCCCAGGTCCTTTTCTGCAGAACCGCTGCTTAGCCAGTCAGTCCCCAGCCTGTAGCAGTGCATGGGATTCTTCTAGGCATTCTATTGTTTTTGCTGAACCTCATCAGATTTCTTTTGGCCCGATCCTCCAATTTGTCTAGGTCACTCTGGACCCTATCCCTACCCTCCAGTGTATTTATCTCTCCCCGCAACTTAGTGTCATTCATGAACTTGCTGAGGGTGCAATCCATCCCATCATACAGATCATTAATGAAAATGTATAACAAAACCAGCCCCAGGACCGACCCCTTGGGCACACTGCTTGATACCAGCTGCCAACTAGACATCGAGCCATTGATCACTACCCACTGAGCCTGACGATCTAGCCAGCTTTCTATCCACCTTATAGTCCATTCATCCAATACATACTTCTTTAATTTGCTGGCAAGAATACTGTGGGAGACAAGACCAAAAGCTTTGCTGAAGTCAAGGTATACCATGTCCACCTCTTTCCCCATATCCACAAAGCCAGTTATCTCATTATAGAAGGCAATCAGGTTGGTCAGGCATAACTTGCCCTTGGAGAATCTAGGTTGACTGTTCCTGATCACCTTCCTCTCTTCCAAGTGCTTCAAAATGGATTCCTTGAGGACCTGCTCCATGATTTTTCCAGGGACTAAGGTGAGGCTGACTGGTCTGCAATAGTTCCCCAGATTCTCCTTCTTCCCCTTTTTAAAGATGGGCACTACATTTGCCTTTTTCCAACCATCTGGGTCCTTCCCCGATCGCCACTCGTTTTCAAAAATAATGGCCAATGGCTCTGAAATCACATCAGCCAACTCCCTCAGTACCCTCAGATGCATTGCATCCAGCCCCATGGACTTGTGCATGTCCAGGTTTTCTAAATAGTCCTTAACCTGTTCTTTCACCACTAAGGGCTGCTCACCTCCTCCCCATACTGTTGTGCCCAGTGCAGCAGTCTGAGAACTGACCTTGTCTGCAAAGACCGAGGCAAAAAAAGCATTGAGTACTTCAGCTTTTTCCACATCATCTGTCACTAGGTTGCCTCCCCCATTCAGTACGGGTCCCACTCTTTTCTTTACCTTCTTCTTGTTGTTAACATACCTGTAGAAACCCTTCTTGTTACCCTTCACATCCCTTGCCAGCTGCAACTCCAGTTGTGGTTTGGCCTTCCTGATGACACCCCTGCATGCTCAGGCAATATTTTTATACTCCTCCGTAGTCATCTCTCCAAGTTTCCACTTCTTGTCAACTTCTCTTTTGTGTTTAAGCTCACCGAAGATTTATCTGTTAAGCCAAGCTGGTCGCCTGCCATATTTGCTATTCTTTCTGCACATCAGGATGGTTTGTGCCTGAACCCTCAATAAGGCTTCTTTAAAATACAGCCAGCTCTCCTGGACTCCTTTCTCCCTCATATTAGCCTCCCAGGGGATTCTGCCCATCAGTCCCAGGAGGGAATCAAAGTCTGCTTTTCTGAAGTTCAGGGTCTGTATTCTGCTGCTCTCCTTTCTTCCTTTTGTCAGGATCCTGAACTCGGCCATCTCATGGTCACTGCTGCCCAGGTTGCCACCCACTTCTACTTCCCCTACCAATTCTTCCCTGTTTGTGAGCAGCAGGTCAAGAGGATCACAGCCCCTAGTTGTTTCCTCCAGCACTTGCACCAGGAAGTTGTCTACAAAACTCTCCAAAAACTTCCTCGATTGTCTGTGCACTGCTGTATTGCTCTCCCAGCAGATGTCAGGGTGACTGAAGTCCCCCATGAGAACCAAGGCCTGTGATTTGGAAACTTCTGTTAGTTGTCCAAAGAAAGCCTCATCTATCTCATCCTCCTGGTCTGGTGGCCTATAGCAGATGCCCACCATGACATCACACTTGTTGCTCTCGCCTCTAAACTTAACCCAAAGACTCTCAACAGCCTTTTCTCCAGTTTCATACTCGAGCTCTGAGCAATCATACTGCTCTCTTACATACTGTACAAATCCTCCACCTTTTTTCCCCCACCTGTCCTTGCTGAACAGTTTATACCTATCCATGACAGTGCTCCAGTCATGTGAGTTACCCCACCAAGTCTCTGTTATTCCAATCACATCATAGTTCCTTGACTGTGCCAGGACTTCCAATTCCTCCTGTTTGTTTCCCAGACTTCTGGCATTTGTGTACAGGCACCTCAGATAGCTAGTCGATTGCCCTACTTTCTCAGTAAGAATCTCAATAAATTTAATGAAACTATCACAGGCCCTGCTCCCGCTCTCACTGAAATGAACAGAAAGGCTTCTATTGACTTAAATGGGAGTTGGATCAGACCAACAGTGTGTAAAGTTAAGTGTGTGTTTTAATCTTTTCAGGATCAGGGCCTAAAAAAACAGGGTGAAATCCTGGCGCCATTGACTTCCCTGAAGCTAGGATTTCACTGCAGATTTTCAAAAACATTCAGTTCCCAATTAGACACTTAAACAAGTGGTTAGATTTCCAAAAAGGGCTTAGAACCCTACAGCTGCCTTTCTGACTAACTTTTCTGCTTGACTTACAGAGCCCCAAAGGAGTTTAAATAAAGGTATATAATGTATTTTAGGTTAAAAAAATTACAGGAAAAAAATCATTTAAAGAAGTTTATCAATCATTGAGGATGCTATTTTATTTCTAAATATTCATTTAAAAGTCCTTTGAAGTACTCTCTATATTTGACTTTTCTCAGAGATACATCAACTGAGCAGATAATTTCATTTTCTGTCACTGAAAGTCAGGATTTCCTGAATAATCCTGATCAGAAATTTGACAAAAACCAGAAACTTAATTTTTCCCTACTGTTTTCCAACCAGTTTTATTTCTGACATAATGCAATAATACAACTTCTGTTTGCGTTAGGGGCACACATGAAAGCCTGCTGCTGTTAATGTAGACAAGCCTCTTGCAGAAAGAGCATGCTGTTCTTCCTTAAACCCCAGACAGAATTTGCAACAGCTCTGATTGTCATTATATAGCACACACAGTAGCTGGATGAACATTTGGTCTGTTGAATGCATTCCAAAGGAAATGAACAACACATCTATCTATAGTAATCAATAAAATTGCTCAGGTTAAAGTTTACTGTGAATGTTTGTTATGCATGCTGTTGTGATTGCACAGGGACTCAATGGGCCTATTAATGGAGAGGGTGAGGACCTTTTAGAACAATGTATCAAGACATTTAAGTGGATTCCACTTTAATAGTCTCTATTTTTTAAGTTAAAAACATTGATGAGGAAAGTTTAACTGCATCATAGCTCTAGGCTTATTATGAGTTTGATTGTGTTTATATGCCCATGAACCGAGTAGTCAAGTGGAGGATTAGAATGCAGATGTTCTCAGAACATAGAAGATATATTTCTTTAGATTTAGGAGGATTTAAGTATCCACAGTGTACAGATTCAGTATAAATTGAAACAGACCATATTTAATCATTTAATTAAATATATAATGTCACTGTTTGGCATACAATATATTGGTCTTTGAAGGGTTTCATTAAAATGAAATCCAGTGAGCATATAAGATAAGATACAGAGTTTCAGAGTAAATTAATTTATTTAAACCACTTAATTTGCTTACCCTATTTATTTATGCGTGCTATTACAGCATATATTATAAAATGGAGACAGCAAAAGGAATGCATAGGACTAACTAATATAATTATTACTGAAACAAACCAGATAATGAGTTTTATTCACATGTAATAAGACACAGCATGAGAAAGTCTATGAGGGAACTATGTAAACTGGGTTTATCAGTTCATTTGTGGAATACCCTTTAACCTCAACAGACAAGGGACTGAACTATGGTAGGCAAGAGTATTACTAATGTAATACCTCAGCTCACTGCTTTACAGTCTTGCTTCGTAACTCCACCAATCAATAATATACAATCTCTTGTAATTTTCTGTCTTTATTAAAGCTAGTTGCAATAATAAATGGAAATGCTAGTAATAATAAATTTAAATACTTCCTTGCTCTAAAAGGGGCACACTAATAAACTAATGGTGCTGGAATATCAATATTGGAATGTTATTCTATCCTTTCACCAGGGTGTTTGTGGAGAAAAGATGGATTTAGGTAAAATGACATTTCAAAAGCACTTTATTTTAAAAACTTTTTAAAAAGGAAATGTATAAAAACATGTTCAGTTAATAAATCAGACTCGACTTCAGCAAAATACACTATAATAGCTGTCTTTTGACTGATGTGAAATACCACTTTCAGACCAATATAACTAAATTAGAGAAAGAAGAGTCAAAACTTTCTAAATTTTAATTCTGGCTCTGACAGTGACTCTTTCCAGGGCCTTGTGAATGTCCCCTAGGCTGTGTCTACACATTTTTTCTTTCTAAAATGTATGCCCATCCCTTATCAATTCAACGCCACTGAAGAATAGACCAAGCTGCAGCTTTGGCTGCCACCCTGTCTGCATTAGAGTTCCAACCATTGCTATAAAAGAGGGACATTTTCCAGTGGCAAAATCTTAGTGTGTCTAATGCAGTGGTGGGCAACCTGGAGCCAGCATGTCCCTGTGGCTCGCACCGCTTCCCACAGCTCCCAGTGGCCGGGAATTGTGAACCACAGCCACTGGGAGCTACGGCCAGCTGCGCAAATGTAAACAAACTGTCTGGCAGCCCGCCAGTGGATTACACTGATGGGCTGTGTGCGGGCCACAGGTTGCCCACCACTGGCCCAATGCATACCAGAAGCTTTACTAAAAGCCAAATATATTGAGGAAGATTCTCTTCCACACTCTACTACCTCTGAGTCATTTAGGTCCAAGTCATAGACTCATAGCTAAGGATTCCAAAGCGAATCCTGACCTTTCACCTGGAACTTTCATAAGAACATAAGAATGGCCATACTGGGTCAGACCAAAGGTCCATCCTGCCCAGTATCCTGTCTACTGACAGTGGCCAATACCAGGTGCCCCAGAGGGAGTGAACCTAACAGGTAATGATCTAGTGATCTCTCTCCTGCCATCCATCTCCACCCTCTGACAAACAGAGGCTAGGGACACCATTCCTTACCCATCCTGGCTAATAGCCATTAATGGACTTAACCTCCATGAATTTATCCAGTTCTCTTTTAAACCCTGTTATAGTCCTAGCCTTCATAACCTCATCAGGCAAGGAGTTCCACAGGTTGACTGTGTGCTGAGTGAAGAACTTCCCTTTATTTGTTTTAAACCTGCTACCTATTAATTAAACTTGCTACCCATTAAACAGAACAGTAAGAGAGTCAGGGGCCCAGTGGAGGCATGTCAAGGACAGGGAGAGATTGTATGTCATTGCAGTGCTGTAAAATCCAGCAATCTCCTTTTGGTAGATGGTCCTTTGGAGAACATTGCTAGCTGGCAGATGTTAGAGAAACCTTCATGCAGAAGACCAGGCAGCTACAACCATCTCCTTAATGGCCACAGATCTTCCCTCCTGTGATCTGCTGGCCCATTATATGTACTACTTTCACTTCAAGCATTCATTTTCTGGTTCTACCCAAAAGTGAATCAACTTTGTTGAGCAAGAACCACCAATCCAATGGCATTTCTAAAAAACCTATCACCACAAAATTGTACTGGATTACAGAAAGCCCATGAAATTTGTTAAAAAGAAACAGTCAGCTTTCCTACTTTATAATTAGACCATGACCCTCTATCTCGGAGCATGCAGACGGATTTCTCTTCTGCTTTGGTTATTTAGGATTTGCTTCATGCATCTGTAAAACTGAGTATTGCTCATGGTTCTAGACATTTAATTATTTGTTTTCTTTGGATATTTACTCCATTATTTTATTGGTAATGGATGTTAGATATAAGGGTTGGTAATTACCAGGATCACTCTTATTTCTATCTTTGATGATCACTGCACATTTGCTTTTTATCCAGTTATCTGTCACCTCCCACATTTCTTTTTTGTGGCTATTGAGAAATGTTTGGCATATCTCCTTTTTCTCCAATCCTGCCTGGCAACAGGAAGATGGGCTTTACAGACAGGCTTCACTGAGAAGGAAACAAGAGGCAAAGATGTGTCTATCATAGGTAGCACAAAAACCGCACTCTGCCCTCTTCTTTTCTAAAATTCTAGAAAGCATTGATCCAGCCAGGGATCCAGCAACTCTCCTGGGCATTTTAGGACACATGTTAAACTATTAGCTATTAGTAGCACTGCATAATTTTGCCTACTAGCACCCCTAAAGTCAAATACATTAAGGGACAGCTCTTCAAAATAGCTCAGCTCTCATTTAGGCACCAAAATAAGAGGTCAGATTTTCAAAAGAGCTAGTTATAAGTGTCACAATGGGATCTGCTGGGTGCTATACCCTTTTGAAAATCTGATCCTTATTCTGATGCCTAAATGGGAGCTTAACTCTTAAAAATCTGGTCTCAGTTGTGGATCCTGAGCATTTGAAAATCTGGCACTGACCTCGTTTGAAAGTTTGGCCCCACAATCTTCCCACCAGGAAGCTCTTGTCTTTCACCCCAGAGGAGATAGAGCAACCTTTCCCACACCTTTATTTCCCTGGTATTAGAAGTTTCAGACTCACAATATCCAGTCTCTTTAAAATTAATTGATCACCTTGATCGATCAGTCCTTCAGCTCTCATATAGATTGCGCTGATCATAAGATGTCTTCCATTCTTTTCTTATCCTGGCCTTCCTTCTCCATGTGTGGCCATGCCTTTTCACGATAAAATCTTCCCATCGCTTTAATTAATTAATTAATTAATTAAAAAAAATTTCCTGGTACCCTCTGCCCTCCTCCATGTGGCTTCTGATAAATGGGAAAAAGACTCTCAAAGCACAGTTTCCTTTCAGGATCTAGATTTTCCTGTCTGCCTCCATGCCACAGGATCAAGAACAGGTCACATTCCACATTATCTTTGTATATAGTGTTATTTCCAGAGGACACGAAAAGGTACTGTCTCTTGTTTTACAGGACTTATGAGATTGTGGTGAACACCCCTAGAATCACTATTCACTCCATCTTTGTTCCAGAGCACTCCAAATAACCCTGCAAGACCTTCCATCCTGTCACCTCCTCTCAAACTGGATGAAGGGAGTCCCACAAAGAAGGCTCCTCTGCTCTGTTTCATATTTGCCTTCTTCCTCCTATTCACACAGAAAGGAGTTTCATCAGCCCTCTTCTCCTTTTTTGCAGGCAGTTCTTTTGATCCAGCAGCTCCATCTCATCCTCTCAGGAATAACCAGAACTCTTCTTCTAGAACCCTGCCACAAAGCACCCTTACTGAAGTTTAGTTGTCCCAGGCCTCAACCCCTGTACTTACAGACCTCCTCTTCATTCCAAGAGAGGGCACCTCAAGCAATTTGTATGAGGTTGGTCCCTGCTCCTCCTCAGCAGGTAGGAAAAGGAGATGGGTCGGTATATAATCAAACTTCTTCTAGGCCCTTGTCACTTCTAGGCCCTTGTTTTTGCCCAATAACGTTGCCCTTTAGCATTGTAACTTCATGGAAGCAGAAATCCATGCTCTTTTAGAAAAAAATGTTAATCTGCCCAGTTCCCCAGATTCAGATCAGAGAAAGAGGGGGATTTCCTCCATGTACTCCCTGGTGTACTACTGAATGTGTCAAGAGAGTTTCTACCCTGTTCTGCACTCTCCCTTAAACCTTAGCAACTGCCAGTCAACATGTTAGATGTAAATTCCTAAATTCATTCTCAGGGCATCTCTGCTCAGTGTCCCTTCTATTCAGGGTTCTCCCTTGTGTCTTCTTCCATCACTCCAGTCTGGTTGATCATTCATCTCTTGGACTCTTTTGTAGTTTGCATAGTCCTCATCGTGTGGGCTAATTTTCACCTTTCTCCTGTTTAGAGAGTCCTGCTCCTTCAGTGGTACTCTTTTTCTGTCCTCAGTCAATTGATACTATGGCAATGCTCTTCCCCCCAAGCCAAGGGCACCAGAACCTTTGTAGAAAAGGGGGGAGGGCAAGGCCCATTCTCCCCCCCCTCCCCCATGGCTGGCTGCTCAAGACTTTGATTGTCTTGAGGTTGAGAACAGGTTGTAAGAGCAGGTTCCTTAGAAAAAGTTGTTGATTGCCCTAACTGAAGTAAAAAAAAAAAACCCAACAACCAATCATTCTCTACTTCATGTTCTCAGATTGAAGCATCTGGTGTTGAAGAAAGAGATGGACATATAAATTATCTTTCTTCAGTGAATCCTCAACTTTTAATTTGTAAGTTCTCTACAATATGCAGACCTCTCTGAAAGGGGACATTGATTTCCTTTCATTTGCAAGGAGACTATTTTGATCTCTTCTGCAATGACCAAAGTACAGACCTGTTACTCCTCAGTCACCTGTTATTTCTTTTGCAAATGCCTATTGATATTTCCCGGACCCATGGGAGAAGTATTCCTGAAACGGCTTTCTTTCAAAATGAACTCACCAGAGGAGTATAAATTAGTTCCTTGGTTATCTCCTCAACCCCAGTGTGACAATGTGGGAATTTTATGTAATATTTTTTATGAATCCTATGTGTGCCTCAGTTTGCCTCTGCACTTTGCATTGTACAAACATTTTAAGTCTCCTTCTAAAACAGCACAGGTATGGGTATGGGTATTACTGGCTGTCTATATGAAATGAACAGGGTCATTAAACAACTGGTTGAAACCAACCCCAAATCAACCCCCACAGAAAGACAAAGCAATTACCAATGACTGAACCATCAAATGCTTAACAACAGGAAACCCCAGACAAGTGGAGGGAAGAAGAGAGACAGAGAGAGCAAGAGATGACGTCCATCACAGCTTGGCTGGCTCATCATGGCACTGGTTTGATTGGGGTGGATTATGGCTTAACTTCTGCCTCTCTTAGGTTACAAATGAATTTCAGATTCTATAGCCAAGTGACTAATAAATGGTTACCATGTTTTGAAAAGGCTGCTAGTTGCACTGTAAATTCTCACTGAAAGCATTGCACACTAAAGGGGCACAGTACAAGCTTCCTGCAGG
Organism: Chelonia mydas; assembly: GCF_015237465.2. Taxonomy (NCBI): domain Eukaryota; kingdom Metazoa; phylum Chordata; order Testudines; family Cheloniidae; genus Chelonia; species Chelonia mydas. Next base: position 76,103,775 of record NC_057849.1, read on the forward strand.
ACTCTGGCTTGGCTGGATTCACTGCAGAGAACCACAGAGATAGGGTTAGCTGGTGCTGACAGCCCAATTTTGGAGTCTTGGATGCCACAGGCTTGTCCTAGTGGAACTGTGTGGTTCCTTGGGGCCTGGTGTACTAAAAGGAGTTACTCCCAGGAGACTGGTGACAAGCTGGGGCATAGACTAGGCCTTGTGACTTTGTGACACCTACATACAATGATTTTTGGTTTTACAGGGTAGTGTTTCATCTTCCCTTTAGTTTGTACCTAAAGTTTCAGAAAACCCTAAACAACAAGGGTTATTTTGAAAGTTTCAAAAAGGCCATTAATTTGCTAACTCCCTTAATACCCTATAACAGGATTTGTATCATCTGGATAACTGACTAGCATATATTTACATCTTCCATCTCTCTCCTTTCTTACACAAGATCACTATTTCAATAGGATTTCCCTCACTTCCAGATAGTCTGAACATTTATTTTTTCTTCTTTTTCTTACTGAAGACCGTTTTTTAACCAAAATAAGACCAATTAAAAATAAAAATAAATGTTTCAGCCATTTTTCAGTTGTCATTCATTTCAACCACTTTTTATTAATGGGCCTATTTTCTTCTCTAAAGAACATCATGGCCGACGATATTTTTAAAATATGTTTTCCTGCTGATATATTTGTAAAAATTCCTCCTTTAATCCCCGCAACTGATTGGGCTAGAATTAACCTGATCTGCTTTTTTACTGTCTTTACTTTGACAATTTTTCACTGATTCTATACATACTTGTTTGGTTATCTCCCCCTCTTCTGTTTACAGCAAAAGTTGTGGTTTGTTGGTTTTGATTTTTGCTTTAATAACTTGTCTTTGAGTAGCTCCACTGGAATCGTTGCTTCTTGTTTCTAGATTCTTATCATTCAAAGGATATTGAATCTTTTCTACACTTATTTTGGTGACTCCTAGAATAACCCAGACTTTTTCCTTATCAGATAATATTTGAGAGAGAGAGAGAGAGAGAGAGCATGCGCACGGTGTCTGAATGGACCTGAATAAGGATTCATCTTTTTTAAAATTATTTTTATTTTTGACTCTGTGGCCGGTTGGTGAGATGGAGACTGATGTCTGCCAGATGACTTTGGTAGGATCTAGAATTGACTCATTAATTGGGAGGGCAATTCTGGATGAAGAGGAGGTGTGGAGAATATCCACCAACTTGTGATGTGTAAATGCCACCTCCTGTAGGGGAATCTGCAGCTCATCTGCCACCCTCTTCGTAAGTTTCAGAAAGTTCTTAGTATGATCACGTAGTGATGCGGGGGAGGCAGTACAGGCTCTACTGGTGGACATGAGGAGAAGTTTGCTGGAGGGGTAGCTTCCCCTTCCAGTCCTTCTTCCTGTTATGAAAAAGCTTCCTCCTCCCCTGGCTCAGGGGCTCTGAACAGCAAGGCTGTAGGAGTCTGGTGGACTCTCTCTGAGAGACACTGGACAGCTGCGATATGTGTGTGTATGTCACCCAAGAATTGCAATATGGCCATTGTGTGGGAGAAGGGCAGGCATGGGCGGTGGGGTTATCCCAAAGGGCCCATATCACATTTGTGGGTTGGCCCGATGGAATTGGGGAGGGCCCTTGTATTGTGATGGTGGGCTATGAGGATCCAGGGAAACGACCTCCTTCTGGCCACTGTCAGACTCACCTCTGGCTAAGAGCGGTGCTGACTGGAGTATTGGCAGTACATGGCCTGGTGCAAGAGCAATCCTGGGTGCCGGGATGTGCTCGGTAACAGGGCCCAGGTACTGAGTAATGGGGATTGCAGTTCTTCCCCAACCATCAGGTCGCCAGGGTACCAGAGCTGCTGTGGTACAATGGGCTAACTTGGTACCACAGAGCAGTGTCTGTGGTATGTTGTCAGTACCAATGGTTGGGAAGATGCAGAGCACTCCCTAGATGTGAGTTTTGTCGCACCTGGTACCAAAGGTTTTCTCTGTGCCATTCTTTTAGAGTCCATATGGTAATTGTCTGTCTCCTTAGGGGACAGTACCATTGCCTAAAAGCCTAATTGCCAGAGCCCCTGGCTTCTCCAGGCAGTGCAGCCAGTGCCACAGAGAGCAGAGCTCACAGTGGAGGCCCCCTTGCTTCAGAGTTGCTGGTGCCATCGGTACCGAGGTAACCGCATTGGGAAGCCCCTCTTGCTGGCCAACTACTTGGAGCCCTTTTCATGAGTCTTTATAGGGGGAGTTTGCTGGTTTTTTTCATGACTCCATCCCCTTTGAAGTTAAAGGCTGCGGGGATGATCTGGGGTCAGCACCGGAGTCCACTGGAGACCAAAGTGCCCTCACCATAAGGAGGAGTTTTAACTTCAGCTCCCAGTTCCTGCGAGACTGACATTTTAGCTATGGCAGGTGAAGCACTTCTGTGAGGCTCTCGTAGGCACCAGACACAATGAGAGTGTCTGGCCCTTACAGGAATCGACTCCTTACAGGAGATACTCCTCTTGGAGCAGGGAGAGTTGTCCATGCCCCTTGGCGGGGGGGGGGGGGGGGGGGGGGGGGGGGGGGGGGCGGCTATCATCCTAAAGCAGTGAGGAATGCAGGAAAAAAGGTCTTCTTTGCTCCTCTTCTTTTCCTTTTTTTTGTTTTGTTTTTTTGTTTTTGTTTTAACTGAAAACACTTAGAGTCTACTAAATGCTCGGGGAAAGGGGGGAATACTCCCAGACAGGGCAGGAAACTAAAGTTCTTTTTCTTTCTTTTTTTTTTCCCCTTTAAACCCAAAGGAGTGAAAAAAAAAAGGAAACACTATTAACAGGTTTCAGAGTAGCAGCCGTGTTAGTCTGTATTCGCAAAAAGAAAAGGAGTACTAGTGGCACCTTAGAGACTAACCAATTTATTTGAGCATAAGCTTTCGTGAGCTACAGCCCACTTCATCGGATGCATCCGATGAAGTGAGCTGTAGCTCACGAAAGCTTATGCTCAAATAAATTGGTTAGTCTCTAAGGTGCCACTAGTACTCCTTTTCTTTTTACTAACTATTAAGGAAAACAAAAGAAACAAAAACAACTATTACTTATGTTAATGATGCAGATAAGGAAGGGATTACTGCTCCCTCTGTTCTAGGCCAAAGGCAGTTGAGAAGGAGGTGAGGGGAGCTCCCCTGCACAGTGCTAGATAGCCTCCACGTGACCACCAGGGAGGGAAAGCACATGTGCGGGCTCAAGGGACACTGCTACCAAAAATCTCCAATTAGAGGTGCAGGGGCGCACCTACACCTACAGTGGAGCACCCATAGGGACACTACTTGAAGAACAACAGATGCTTCTGATAGCCACCTATTTTGCAGTACTTAAAAGACAATACAGAGAAACAACTACTTTGAAGTCCATCTCTAATCCTCCTAATGAGCCACAAACTGATTTGACCAGGTTCATGAGACACAGGGAGACAAAGAACTTTGGCGTGGACGAAAAGGGAACCTTTGAAAAACAGGAGAAGGGAGAGACACAGGGACTGTGAGGAAGCGGAGGGAACCCCAGTCCCTAGAAGTGGGGATGTCTGGATAAACTAGGCCTACCTAAGCTTTAGGCAAGACAGATATATGTAAACTGTTTATTATGCTGAAACCCTTTTGCTCTTGTCACAGTGTGCTCTTACTATTTAGATTAAACAATACTTTTATTTGCAAGGATTGTTTTGGCTAACTGTATTTGCACACTGGACACAGTTCCCAAAGGGAAGACTTGCAGGGCTCGAACACAGTTGGGCCTACTGAGGAATCACAGTTGATGCATAGATTGCACTACAGAACCCAGACTCAAAGAAGGAGAGTTACAGGATTCCAACCTGACATAAGGGAAGATCCAAGCCCTGTCTCCTGGCGAAGGTACACTCGTAGAGACTAAAATAGAGGAAAAGGGGCATTTAGCATTGAACAGTGAGACAAACTATTCTTGAAAATGCCACAAAGCCTCATGGGACAAAGTCCAGACTTGTGTGGGCTCTCATAAGAAGTCCTGGCTATTATATTGCTTCTCCTATGAATGGGTCCATATGACTCCTTTAAAAAGCTGTTTTTGATTGGAAAAGCATATTTGGACTCAGCATTTCCTAACTTTTGACTGCTTGACTTCGCAATATTAATAATGATACTTTAACATAGTTTTTAATATTTTTTGTTTGTTTGTTTGGGGGGTTGGATGCAATTATATTTTACATATACCTGAGCATAGATAATAAGATTACTTTTATTTTTTTCATTATAATAGTGCCAGTTCTAGCAGTATTCCACATTTAATATCTCACCTATCAGTGAAAATGTAAAATAAAACCAGTTACAATACATTCACTACATGCACATGTGATGCAGTGGCCCATGGTTCATTGCTCTGTGTCAGCAACTCTTATCAGCCCTGTCATACGCACCACACCTAACACACTATTGTTGTGATAGATACCCAAAAGGTGGCACGTAATTTACCACTGGAAGACTAATATCTCACTGGTCATTAATATTCGTGTGTGATGCATGTACAAGGCATATACAAAGAGTTATGTGTGTATGTGTGTGTGTGTATGTTAGAATTATGTTCTGAAAATGTGTTTGGCAAGTAATAAATAAGCCCAGTCTGCCTTAGAAAAAGGAAAGTTTATTTGTTGTCTGACCAGCCTGGTTCTCAGGCACAAACCGTGAAGGTATATTTTATATTACATAAAAGTAAATAAAGCCATCAAACTAGCAAGTGGGTAAGACAGCATTTTATCTGCAAAGACAGGGGGTCTGAACCCAAACGATAAGCAATCGAATTAACTGATTGTATACAATATTACTGTATTATAATTGTGTATTGAGTAAGAAGAAAAGGAGTACTTGTGGCACCTTAGAGACTAACCAATTTATTTGAGCATGAGCTCAAATGAGTAAGGTCATTTATGAAAGCCTGCAACACCCTGGTGATTAACGTTATTGTGAAATGAGCAATTAGGATACTCACTGATATTATGCTTTACAGTCTGTGACCAAATACAGTTAGAAACATTTTTTTCTCCCAGAGAGAATGGAAGGCAGCTATCTATCCTGTCTCCAATGTAAATTGATCAGTGTGGAATCAAAACAATGGAAGCCCTATTTACATACAAATCAGCAGGGGAATGGAAATTGCACACCAGGAAGCCTACCTGCCTGCTGAAGCAGGGTCAATGAACTTGGGGAAAATAGCATGGTGTCTATATACCAGCAGGTGAGAGAAGCTTTGTCCGGGCTTACTTTTCAAAGAATAGGTTTCAAAGGTTTACTGTAACTAGAGTATAAAAAGAAAGGGGAGAGAACCACATAGCTATCCATCACTTGGAGGATTCAAGAACCAGAGCGCTTGAAATCACAGAACGCTGGATTCTTCAGTCAAGGGGGTTGAAGCCTTTGGGAACTGTATATAGATGAGAAACCTGTTCAGGCAAAAAGTATAACTTGCTAAAATTAAGTTTTAGTGTTAGAAGCATAATTTTACTTTTGTTTATTTGTAACCCTTTCTATCTTTATTCCTTATACTTGGTGTCACTTAATCCTATGTCCTTTTGTTAAATAAACTTGTATTGTTTTTACTATAAACTAATGCAGTCCTGAGATTGAAATAAATGTCAAATTCCAGTTAAATTAATGATCTGCAGTGTATTGTCTCTTTAAAGAAGCAACAAACTTAATAAATTCTGTGAGTGTTCCAGGAGATGGCTGAACACTACAGGGAAACATTCCTGGGGAAGTTGGGATTCACTGTTTATTAAGCTGCAAGACAAAGTTTGGACTGGCAGAGTCCTGAAGATTTTGCCAGCAAGGCAGACAAGCTGTGCATCAGGGAGTTGTCACACATCTTAGCAGTAGCAAAATTCTCACTTGCTGAGGCTAAGAGGGGTAACACAGTAACCCAAACTCACAACTCTGGGAACCTCAGCAGATTGTCAGGGGAGACCATATTAGGGAAATTTGAGTCTTGGAGGGTGTTGGGGTCACTCTGCAAAAAGTCACGGGGTGTTGGAAGCCGGGGTGTGACCTGCCTGCCTGTATGCTGGCTTTTGGTGTCAGGTCTGTGAGCCACAGCAGCATAGCATTGAAGGCACCCAGAGTTGGCAGGGAAGGTATTGCTAGAACACTTACCGGTCTGGGTTGAACCCCAAAGCGTAACAGTACACACACACACAAACACACACTTTTATATGTGCACAATCCAATGAAACTGCAGCATATTTGGGGAGTAGAGGAGTAATTATATACAATATCCTTTGGATTACCTCACAGATTCCAGTCAGTTAAGACAGGGTAATGTAATCTATAACAGCTTTGCATTACGGCTCTTCTAGGTGGTCAACGGGTTTTGTCATCAAAGCTCTGCATACTGTTGCACCATCAGAATCACACTTTGCAGTCTTTTCTTTATTTTAAGCAACAGGTCACATAAACTATCCCTAGGCTGGGAAATGTATCTATATGTTTTGCTGATGAAACACATTGACCCTGCAAACTACTGAGTGACTATTCCGCAGAATTTCATGACCATGTGACTTCATATAGAGAAGCCACAATACAATGGAATTCTGCAGGTGCTACAGATTTGGGGTAAAAAGTGCCTGTATCTGAGAAATTTAAATGTATACAGTTGTTGTAGCTTTTCAGCTCTGGATGACTATAGCACATTTCCTTCCCTTTCTCCTGCTGTTGTAGACTTGTCAGCAACAATATATGATGCAAACATGGAAAAAATAGAAGAAAAAGAGTGTGAAAATAAAATTAAATAGTAACACAATTTTTAAGACCACAGATTAATTGAAATGTAGACCCAACAGTCTTAAATTAAAATGGAAGTATTGAACTTACTGGGGGACAAATACTATAAAATCAAAGGAAAATTTCTACTTTGTATCTGCCATCTTGGCTAAATATTTTGCTGATTGAGTTCTAGTCCTGGGTGAGAGGGTGATATGATCCTGTAAACCAAGGCAAGCCTCAGCAGAGGACACATGAAACTGCAGCATATTTGGGGAGTGGCGGAGTAATTATAGTCTGGAGTTTTTTGTATATTAGGAAAATTACTGTGTCACTTTTTCAACCTGCAGTGCAATTGTTTTCTACTGTAACTCTTGGCTCTAAACAATATATATTATAAACATATATGTGAATACATACTGAATTGATACAATGCAGTTTTTGATACTGGTCTGCTGCTATTTTCCAAATGTTACAATACAGAATTATCTCAAGTCAATGTTAATAGGAGGTATACATTTCACAATATCCTTCATATTTTCATGCATCTTTCTGTTCAGGCGGAAAACTGTAGCCATCTGATATACTGAAACTTCTAACAAGCTGAGCCTTTTGAAGCCATGGACAGGTGATAAAAGCCACCTCATGTCTAAAGCTTCCCCAGGTCACAGCTGTCATACTCAGTTTGATTCATTGCTTCATTGATTCATTCACAATCTGCTGTCCCTGCTTGTTGCTGCACTTCTTTTATTCATCTAACTCATATATCTAAATATTCCATTACAAAAAGGACATCTAATGTTCATCTCATGTTTGAAAGGGCACAACACAAACTTCTGGAATTTAATTCTAAAGACTTGTGCTTAAACTGGCCATTACCAAACCTAAGGTGTCTGTTCACTTGTTCATTTCTCAGTACTTCCCTTACAATTTTGTCTCTGTCTGATCTTCTTAGCAGTTTATCATGGTTAAAATATTTGGTTATCATGTGGTCTCAGTTTTATTCCAACTTCTTATCAATTGGAAATGTAATATTGCCCAGTAATGGAATGGCATTTGAAGCTTTGTGAGTTTACAGATAACAACACTGATTGTGGACTTGGTGTATTGGAGGAAAAGGTCGGCAAGTCATCTAGGTTGGCACTGTTGGCACTGTTCACAAAATCAAGTCTCCTCTCCAAGAAACCAGGATGTTTATCATATCAGGACCTAGTATCTACCAGGCTAATTCTGATCTCAGTTACAGCAGTGCTGTAAGTCCAGAACAACTCTACTGAAGTTCATTGAATTACCTTGTATGTACAAGAGTAGAAATTTGCTCCACTCCTTCCAATATTCAAAGACTGTGTTAATGAGAAAAAGGTGAACTTGTTTTGTCTAATTTCAAATACCCTCTGACATTTAGGTTAGAAAACTGAATTTAAAAACCTACTAGGTTCACAACACTCTTAAGGCCATTTCCAGTCAAAGGCAAAGAGACAGAACCAAATGAAAGCTTGGGTGGAAAAAAATGAAACAGGAGGAGAGAGAAAGTAAAACCAGGTTTCAGAGTAGCAGCCGTGTTAGTCTGTATCCACAAAAAGAACAGGAGTACTTGTGGCACCTTAGAGACTAAGAAATTTATTTGAGCATAAACTTTCATGAGCTACAGCTGCATGTGAGCTGTAGCTCACGAAAGCTTATGCTCAAATAAATTTGTTAGTCTCTAAGGTGCCACAAGTACTCCTGTTCTTTTAAAGTAAAACCAGAAAGCCTTAAAATGTAGAGAAAGAAAAGATATAAATTCTAATAAAAAGTAGTTTTCTGACAACGAATAATAGTTTGTGATGTTTGTTCATCCCTCTAGCATCAATATTAAGAAACAGAAACCGTAGTTTTGAGTTTTCCCACCTCACAAAATCACATTCCTTTTAGGCTATATCTATTCTCACAATAGCACTAGGATATTATCTCTTGTAGCATGCTACTGTAAATACTCTTTACATTGCCAGTGCCGGGCGCTAATATTTGCTCAGAGAGTTTGCCCTTTAACCACTACCTGCATGCGCCATAAGGACACCAGCTAAAATCATAGAGTTTCTTTGCCTCCACTAGGAGCAGAGTAGACTGCCAGTAGCCATTCCCCCAAACAAAACCCCCAAGCTCCATACCCTCCAAACACCAACTGCTACTCGTAAGGCCAGGGAGAAATAATTTATACACTTAATATTTAAAAAAACTGTTTTACTGCAAGTGAGGCTAGAACAGGGGTTCTCAATCTTTTTTGAATCATGTCCCGACCATCTTATTTTTCTCTTGGAGCCTCTCCTCCTTACAAAGTGGGACTCTCCAATGTAATCCAGATGGAACTGTGGCCAGTAATATATTGGTTCCAATCAAGGGGATTCTAGTTTAAATAAATCAGTCCTTTGATCCTGCTGTCTGTCTGTGCATAGGTGAGGAAACCTTTTAAAAGCACATACAATAATAGTTTCCAGAGCAGTATTTCTCAACTTCAGCAACCAAGAGTGCTAGTGAGCCCTGCAACTCCATGCACCAGGTCACAACTCCATTCACTGAAATTTGCCCTGGCCGCCCCGTCAGTTGTCTCACCAAATATAAAGGCAGTTTGGAAAGAGAGGCTATTTTGCCACTGCTCCTATGCCAAAAGCTATTTATAGTTTTCTTGCAATTTCACTGCAAACATGAATTTGCGCTGAAATCTGACCCAGCCGCCCCTCCATCTGATGGAAGGGTGTCCAGGATGAATTTGAGTGAATGGCTTTGGGACCCCGTGTGTGAATGGAAAGTTCTGCTGCACCCCATGTGCAAATTTTAACCACTAGACTTAATAACCACACATGTGACTCTCCAGAAAAATTATCATGAGGGGCTGAGAGATGCTGTGATTCCATCTTTCTTGTTAGTATCATGGTAAAGTGTGCACCAACAGGAAAATGGATGTGTGAGGGCTCACTCCATGACCATCATGACACAGCAGTAAAAGAAGCATATACAGCATTGTGATAGAACCATAATGCCACTACAGAGATATATCATAGTTTTCGCTTCCATGATTATAATTACTTCCTAAACAATCTATATCCATAATATTAAAATAAACCGTGTCATACCTGCATAAATTATCTGCCTATTTGTCACCTATTTACCATCTCTGATAGAGAAATATGGATTAGATGATGGGGCAGTATAAAACTTTTAACATCGTGAATCTGTGGAACACAAATATATGCATCACATGCTCAGCAATTTATTTCATGTATATTGTCTCTGCAAGTGGCATAAGTACATACACGGGGACTGTCTGATGGTGTGATGCACACTGAAGAAAATATACTGAGCTATGTGACCGCGAGTTCTAATGCCATATCACCTACGGAATGCTCTTACTATTTCTCTGCACTTCACAATCATTATTAACTTAGGCCTAATGCTCCAACCTCAGAGTAGGTAATTATAATTCATTCATTTTACACATAAGATAATTCAGAGGTTGGAGCCATCATTGCTGGGAACAAAACCCAGGTCTCTAAGATGAGACACCCACATCTTATCAGCTTTCCCACATGAGTTTTTGAAAGAAATGGTCCAAATTATGTGTTTGTCCAACACATACTGACACGTGTAGATGTTTGTCCATCTCTAGTGATTAAACCACAACCCATGCTTTAAGATCTGGGGATTTCAGGTTAAATCCCTGCAGATGACATAAAAATGTGTTGTTACACTTGGCTTCAGTAGGCCATATTCTGTTCCCAGAGCCAGGAAGAGAACAGAGAAATCCTGACACCCAACATTCTAGTGCTAATTCAGAAATAATTGTGTGACCCAGTAACAAAGTGTGTGTTGTGTTTCCCTCTATGGGCTAGTACTCATAAAGGAGGATAATGTACCTACATCACCAGGACTGTTATAGATTATACGGTAGAATGTTGTGCAGGAGATCTGAAAGTTCTAGTCTATTCCATGTAGGTTCTTCTACTGCTCTCATCACCACAGTATCTAAGCACTTTCCAATAGTGCATTAAGAGCGATGAGTAATGTGTCACATCTGGTTTGTTCTCTTTTCTTTCTTGTGGGCTCAAACTTGCCTGATGACCAACTGGGGGTGGAGGGAATATATGTAAATTTATCTAGGGTCTTCAGACTCCTGTTGAAAATATTTTATATAGCAAGCTATTATATTTAAGAGTGAATTTAGATGTTCTGTTAATATTTGTTTTATTACTGTATTTTAGTGTCTGTATTTTGGTTAATGGGAGATGTTGCTTTAAGAATAGAGTGGGCCACATATTGGAGGGTTTGTCTGACAAGACTGAAGACAGTACCCTGACTGTGCAGATTCCTAAGAGATCAGAATTTGATATGATAAACTTATCTTTACAGAAAACAAGCTTCCCTTTTCAGGGTGTAACATTAACACATATTAGGGAACTGGAACTCAGGACATAGCAAGTGACCCTCAGAGACTTTTTCCTGTCGGTTGCCAGCATGAATCCAGCTCACCTCAATAGGGATTAAAAACTGCACCTATCTAATGAACATTTGGTGCTCCTTGTATGAGACAAGTCACAGCTCCCACATCACAAACTCAGCACCACACTTTGCATAAATTGGCAGATTCAGCAGAGGCCAAGAACTTCACAGGCCATGGAGACTGAGCTGCCACTGTGACTTACAAAACAAGGTCCCCCAAATCAGGGTTGAGGCATGTTGACATGGTGATGTGTGAGGAAGGTTGCCCTGCTGTCCTGTAGGTAAACCAATGGCTTCAGTAACCAGAGCTGCACAAACCATAAGGGCAACATTTTCAAAAGCACCTAAGTGACTCAAGACCTTTTTGAAAATGGAAATTCAGCCATAAGTCACTTAGGCACTTTTAAAAATAACATAAATCCACGTGTTTTTTTAAAGAGGGCATAAAAACTATATGCAAATTAGATATAAATATGCAAATTGTCTCATTAAATAATCTGCATAAAATGTCACATGGAGCTACACAAAATTTGACAGTTATGATGAGGGTTTTAATAGCATGAATATAGGGGGGCTGATTTCCTCTGGAATGAGTTATGCAGGTCACCCCCCACACACACATAAAAAGGTCAAGATTTAAAAAATTTACTAGTAATTTTCAAGTGACAAGTGGAAAACTATTTGTCTTTAAGATGTTTCAAGTTAGGCACCCAAAAATTGGGGCACTGAAAATTAGATCCCATCTGAAAAATCTTTGCCTTCCTTTGTAATGGGTTTCTCTCCCCAGATAACTGGGGTGCAATTGAAAATAGGCTTGGGGATTGGAAAGAGAATGAGAAAGTGTTCTTGGGGTGGAAGTGCTTGTATTTAGCTGTCAGGGAGACAGACATCAATGTGTGAGGAGTCCGGCTGGATTAAAAAACTTGTTGATTTTAAAGACAAGATAGCCTGGCCTCATTTATTTGGATCCCCTTGATGCTACAATGTATTATCTTGCTAGCTATGGAATTCATGATGACACAGAGCACTATAAAGAGATTTTAGTGGGGTGGGGGTAGAGGTTTAAAATGTATTGGTTATAGTTTTACTCTCCATCTAAGTCCCACCGAGTTACACTCATGGTAACTTGGCCACCCAGCTTTACAGAGTTTACTAACTAGGCCAATTTGTTCAAGCTTAAAAAATAGAACATTTACTTTTTGAATGTCAAAAGCAGATGGAGATCAAATTTCCCACTGCTATATATAAACTGTGATATTATACTTCAGATAATAAAAAGGAAGACACTGTGACATGTTAAGGATGCAAAAAACTAAGAACATTGGACATCATATATCAAGACTCCCACATGAACAAACAAAATGCTGTGTCAGCTAGCGTGTGCTCAATCATGTTATCGATGTCATTATATTTATTACCATATACCCATGTAATAAGCAGTGATCATGATTTAAATTTAGAAAATAAATGTAAGATGAAATATACACCTAATATGTCCCAGGGAATAGCTCTGGCATCATGTACCTCTTGCTAATTGCCATTCTAGTGAAAAATAAAGCATATAGAAGGGCAGAAATCACCATGCTACTAGGCAGTGACAGTTAGCAGCATGGCAGCATGAGTGAGATGACAGGGTAGATTCAAAATGGTCACCACCGCACCATGGCTGTTGTCTCAGATGCATTTGCATGCACCATGGTTCCAATGCTGATTTCTGCTGTCATCATGCCTACCAGGACAAAAGATGCAGCCTAACTTTTAAAGCCATATGTAGGCCTGGACCTAATTGCCTTATTAAGGGTTTGTCCACATGGCATCACAGTGTAGACTATGGCGGTATGAATTTCAGAGTGCACCAAACTGCCCTGTATGGACATTGCTGGCATGAACAAAAGGTATCTAGTTTGTGTTAATGTAATCCTCCTTCAAACAGGGTTACATTATTGTGAACTACATTCCTTTCAGTTTGTGCCAGCAACATCAACACAGGGCAGTTAGCGCACAACACTTGGTACACTCTTCAGAGTAACAGCCGTGTTAGTCTGTATTCGCAAAAAGAAAAGGAGTACTTGTGGCACCTTAGAGACTAACCAATTTATTTGAGCATTATCATACACATTGTAAGGAGAGTGATCACTTTAGATAAGCTATTACCAACAGGAGAGTGGGGTTGTGTGTGTGTGGGGGGGGGAGAAAACCTGTATTTGTGCTGGAAATGGCCCAACTTGATTATTATACACATTGTAAGGAGAGTGATCACTTTAGACAAGCTATTACCAGCAGGAGAGTGGGGTGGGGGGAGGTATTTTTTCATGCTTTGTGTGTATAAAAAGATCTTCTACACTTTCCACAGTATGCATCTGATGAAGTGAGCTGTAGCTCACGAAAGCTTATGCTCAAATAAATTGGTTAGTCTCTAAGGTGCCACAAGTACTCCTTTTCTTTTTGGTACACTGTGCGATTCATACTCCCATATTCCGCATTGCAGTGTGGTGTAGACACAGCCTTATTAGTTTCTGATACCTTATTTACTCTCTCATTTTCTGAGATTGCTGCATTTGATCCCAAATGTTTGCATGAATGGTACAAGTTACATTGTCACTAGTGGCCCTGGGTGCAGTAATAAAGATTTAGCGGCTTTTAAAGGAGTTTAAAATACATTTTATTTTTCTCTTCAAAGGCACTTGCAATTGCATGGTTCAGTATGATTCCAAGCTTGTCATGGCATAGCAAATGAGAAAATGAGGAAGTACAAGAACAGCATGTTTATATCAAATATCTCAACAAACCCAGGTTCCTATAGGTCACCTAAACCACCTAGAATGGTAAAACTGTTGGTGCCCTTGTTTTGGGTTTGATAATTTTTTCTGTATCATGGGGATTGTGTTAAGGGGAAGATCTTCAGTGGGTCAGTAAAACTCAATATAAAATTATGCATGCAAATCTGTTTTCTGTATACACAATGATGTGCCTGCAAAACTCGCACAGGCATTTTTAGGAACTGCTGACAATCTGGCCCCAAAGTTTAGTCAAGAGGTAGGATTGTAAATTTGAGGTTTGCCAAATTAGAATGCAGCACTCTAACCTGTAAAATAAGAAACCCATTAAATTGGAGGAGAAGATTTCTAAGCCAGTGGTGGGCAACCTGCGGCCCAGGGGCCGCACACGGCCCATCAGGATAATCCAATGGCAGGCCGCAAGACAGTTTGTTTACATTTGCACTTCTACCTGCAGCTCCTCTTGGCCGGAAACGGCAAACCGTGGCCACTGGGCACGGTGGGCGGCTATGCAAATGTAAACAAACTGTATGGTGGCCCGCCAGTGGATTACCTTGACATGGGCTGTAGGTTGCCCAGGAGTGCTCTAAGCACACATTCAGTATTTCTCATCTATTCTGATCAGCTCATTTTCTCTTTATCCAAACAGGAAGATACTCTTTGTATCTAATTTATTAGAATCAAGGAAGAATAGTAGGTAAAATGGAGATATCTAAGTAAATATAAGGTGAATCAAACTGTATAGTTTGAATATTAGGGGATAGAATACATGCATAATACAAGTAAAGCATCCTCCACCAAGGAAGGGAGAAGACTCCAGGAAATCCACTGGAGAGCTTGAGATGCAGGCCTAATTTAAGTGGGAACTACCCAGATGCTTTGTTGCTAGGTGCTATATTAATCCCTCTGATGGACGGAAGTTATTAGTATTCAGACTTCTGTACTGTGCTACAGTACTGGCCTGGCGGTTGTCAGGTCAGTACTCAACTCTACTAGACCTGTATTCTATTTCTGAATGAGGCAGTGGTGAGAGTTCTACAAAGACAGCGTGCTCAGCCCATGGTGAGAGAGCACCTCAAGATGTTCTTCAATGAATTTATTAGTCACTCTAGTTCTGGCACTCAGACCTCCAGCTGGGAATATCTGCCATAAACACCAGGATTGGTGTCATCTTGGCCCCACTGTCGTCAATGACAAAACTCTCACTGACTTCAATAGGGTCCGGATTTTACCTCCAGCTTCTTGGGAAAGTGGCATGAGATCTTTTTTGACCATGGCTAGTCAGTATCTATATCTCATCTGACAAATGGCAACTTCAACTGTGGAACTGGAGCACTGATTCAGTACTCAGTATTCAGAATGTTCAGTTACCAACATAATACTCAGTTCCCCAAATCAATTCCTACAGTAAGTGGGGTTTTCTTTGGAGCCCTCCCTTCCAAACACTGACCAAGCCTTGCCTTTATGACTGCTTACCTTATGACATCTGATGAGAACAGCCTTACATTAATAAGGTACCATGCTGTGAAGAAATTAATTTAGTATCACAGATATTTTTCTAGATGTTTACCTTAATAACAGATGTCTCGACTCTGGATGGGGGACTCTGTACTTGTGCTGCTGCTGCCATATTTGCAATGGTACTAAGGTGGTTCATCTGACTCATGGCCATTGTGACAGATGCTGGAGGTAGGCTGACAGGAATTAATGGGTGGGGCATCATCATAAAAGGAAGTTCCAGGCCTAAGAAAAAAAAACAAAAGGCAGGAAATATTGCTTTATGATGTTTTTTAAATATTGACTATTAGGAATATATTTTCTTATGAGCAAAATATGTTGAAATGCTTGGCACCAAATGTGTTCAAAAATGAACTCTTCCAACATTTCAGTATAGAGCAGTTAACATGAATCTGTTCACTTTTTGTCCATGTGTAATTCCCTCTAGTATCCATGGAGGTCTTATATGCACAAGGAGAGGCTAACAGGCCCCTTAGTTTGTTCAGATCAGTGTAATGTTGTATCATATCATTGCTAAGCAATTGTTGTTTGTTATATTGTCCGTTTTAATACTTGCGGCAAGGTGTCTTAGCAATAATTATAACACTGATGCACAGGTTAATAGCTATTTAAGTATCAGGTTTACTGTGTTTGTTTTTTTATTTTTTTTATGACTCCTACTTCCACTGCTGAATACTTTAACTGAAGTATTACAGTATTCACCACGTTTTTTATTTTGCATAGCCTATTTAACTAAACAAAATAGAAAGACAGGAGTTTGAAAACCACTGATGTTAGCGTTGAAAGATGTCAACCCGTACCATTTGGCAGAAGGTGGTTCTGTTGAAGAGGGTTGAGAGGATGGCTAACTGGAAGGTTATGCTGTCCAGGCAAGCTGGGGTGGTTAACAGAGGCCTGTGATCCTTGGGTGAGGGGAGACTGAAGTTTTTCTTTATCCCAAGAACCATCACTGCTGCCTGTGGGGAATGAATATAAATTATTTGGATGCAGGAAGTTTTCAAATTTGCAACGTCTGAGTTTGCAATCAAGGCCACCAATTTAACCCATTTTGTGATTGACAAATTAGTGTTTGTAATGTATGGGTTGGGCAAGGGAGGGGGTTTGTTTTCAGTCAATAGAAAGAAAAACCATCTTTACAGATAGGTAAGGATAATATTTGGAGTTTATAGTTAGAAACATGAACTTATGGGTGTTAGGATTGTACTAGTTCACTTGGAGAGGTATATACACTTTGAATTCTTAATCTTTGGCTAAAAGTAGAGCTTAAATAGTACAGTTCCAGTGAGAAATCAACAATGTATTTTAATGAATGATAAATATTTGTTACATTAACAGTTTTACTTATATTTCTGTAATTCTTAGTAAGTAGAACTTGAGAGAAATATACCAATTGTTTTATATGTGGTAGAGGGTGTTCACTTGTAATGTTTTCATTGTCTGACTACGGCTATATTAATTATGTTCATATTTGTTCTTAAATTTTGGTATTAAAATAAAACTAGACAGTAGTTAAAATGTTTACTCACTGATGGCATCAACAGACATGCACTCTTGTGTATGGTTAACATATTGCAATATTAGATAGTCAATTTATATTTCATTCCATTCAATATAAGAAATTATGAGTCCAATCCTGCAAGTCCTCTACTTGTGGAACCCCAGCGGGAGCAAGAAATGATTTGGGCCAATATGTACTGACTATAACTGTATTTTATGTCTCTGAGAAAACAGATTTTTCACTACCGTGAACATCAGCACTTTTCAATATAACACAGTAAAACAGAATAACACGGTTAAAGAATGGTATCAGTATTTCATTTATATGAAAAAGTTATTGATTTCTACATTATGGAAGTGCACTTTAAGTGACCTCTAAACTAAACAGGTCTTTAAAAAACTATATGTCTCTGAGACTATATATAATATGCTACCCTATCTTGAACTTCGTAATCAGAAAGCTTCAGTGACTTCAGTGGGAATAGTTTATATATATACATATATATATATATATATATATATATATATATATATAATGAAGTTCAAGATTGGACAGCATAGTAAATGTATTCATACACTCATTTAATAGGCTGCCCAATCTTGTAAAGATTATATTAAAATGTATTTTGTGCAACTTTTCATAGTACTTTTCACAATTATCAGATCAACAGTAGGGACCCTCTAATTTCCATTGACTTTCATAGGAGTTGCATTAGCCCATTAGCCTTACCATTTTAAAAAAATACTTTTACATGAGATGACAAAAGCACAAAAGTTGGTCAAATTCCAATTTAATTTCTCTAGATTTATTAAAAACCTGATTGTAAAAGCTATATAACATAGTTTATAATGAAAAAAATACTCAATTATGGCCATTATTTTCCTTCCCCAGCTACTTCATGAAGACAGTTAAGGTTCAATATAAATTCTAATTCATTAGCTCAATACCATCTAGATCCCAGTGTAAATTGTTCAGGAGTAGGTAATGAAAATTCAGTCCAAATTCTCCAGCAGTCAAACAGAGAAATTTTATTGAACAATGAAAATAATCAATTAAACCAGATATCTTTATTGTCTTTATCCTCTTTATCATTTTAAAAGAAATTCTGACAAACTTTATGAAATGTTTATACTTAGTTTAAGACTGAGCTTGCTAACACGACAGATTCTTAGGACTCGAGCCTCGCCTCTGATAGGTGGGCATATCACCATGCCTTTTGGAAAGTCAGATACCTCTGCACAATAGGAAGACCACGGGTGAGACTGAGTTTTCAGTCATTATTGGAAAAATAGCTTTCTTAGTATACCTTTGTTTCCCCTAGTTTCTTTCCCTATATTATCTGCTTATTGCAATAATGACAAATACATTTCCATCCTGCATGTTCATTTAGTGAAGAACCTGACTGATATGAATAGATTCAGACCCCTAATGTCTCAATTCTGTACTTGTCTACACACACTGTAACACCTTTATCTTTGATTTTCCTAAGCCCCAAACAAGGCTCCACAGAAAAAAAAAATACAGGAAGAAAAGAAGACAATACAGATTTTTGTAAAACTTAATTGAAACCTGGATCAAATTACTCCAATTTTATATAAAGTTCTCATATTACCAACAAGTTCACATTTTAATAAATCCTTTCTACTGATTTTTTCCACTTCCCCACCAAAACCAGCTGTTAGTCCAGGTTAAAAAAAAAAGAAAAGAAAAAAAGACAGATTTGTTAAGAAAAAATGCAATTTCTTTTTGCCAAAATGTAACCTTTGCCATAGGAAAGTGGAAACAAATCGAAGCAAGCATGTTAAGGTTTTCACTCTACAAATGGAGGGAAGCTTTCAATATTTCATAGACATAACACTCATGAAAGGGTCAATTTCATGTCAGGTCCTGTCTAGCTCTGGGGTTTGAGGTGAGGCTGGATAGAGACCTGCAGATCTGTGGATATCCGCTTTATATCTGCAGATATCCAGAGACCATGTTTGAAGATTGTGGATTGGATGCAGATACAAATTTTGTATCCACACAAGGCTCTAAGGATGGAGTCAAAATTAAGTTACTACAACTGTTATATTGTTTCCTGACTTCTCCAGAATTTGGCAAGGTCATCCATAGGATTTCTGGTTATGGCATTTCATATGCAGTCAAAGATGAGAACCTCTGCATTTGAGTGCACCTTATACCTCAGCACTACATGTACCCATTGTTTTCAGTTTCATCAAAACCAGTACTGTAATGAAATAAAGGAGACACTGGTATTAAAGCTAGTGCTTAGTCAGTGATTGATACTTTGATCCTTGAAATCTAACATTGTCTGCCAAGATTAGTTTACTATCAAAATGACTCATAGCCAGTCTCCAACCCAGAACATTAGAAACCACTTACAAGGTACAGCATCTTGCACTCTTAAACATCTGTAAGTGGACAGGCATAGATACAAATAGCAAACATTGGCCATTTGCTGCATTTTTGTTATGGTAGTTAAGCTCAACAGCTTTCCTCCCAGAGGAGATAGTTATTTTCATTTATGTCTAAGTAAAATAAGTGTTACCCCTCAGACAGTACTCACCCTCTGAACAACTAAGTGCAAGCTGCCAATTCAGTTGTTTTTTAAAAATTGATTTAAAAACCATACAGTGGTTTCAAAAAGCTTTAAAAAATCTGTTGCCTACTTCCTCGCTACTTGTTGCCCTGCTGGAGGCTTATGTTTTCCAGTTTCCATCAGTGGTTGTCAACTCTTTGTAATAGGATTAAGAGCTTGGACACCTGATATCCCTGGGTGCTGTAGTTCACCCTCATAAAAGCTGTTTGCTTTAAATTGAGAGAAAATCAGTTTTTAGTGGCATAATTAATTAAATTATGCAAATTTCCAGATTCAGCATAACACTTTGTGAAGTGACAACTGGTAGCTCCACATTGCATTTTGAGCTGTATTTCAATTGATGCAGCACTAACCACAGAGTAGTATTTTCAAAGCTTTTCTCCACAGAGGATCCAATGCAGAAATGTGGACGCTGAACTTTAGGTGCGCAAGTCCCATACATGGGCACTAATATAGGCTCTTTGGTAGCCTTTATATTTTATGTGCCCAAGTGCCAACATAAGCACTCAGAATGTGGAATTTGAGTTCCTGAAGTAGATGAGCACATTTAAAAATTGGGTTCAGCATGTTTCGTGTTTATGTTCAGTTTGTCTGGTATAGCAAAAAATATGATGCTATTCATTGATTTCGAAGACTGACAGTTAGATACAGTGTTTCTCCACTAAACAACATTTTAGCACAGATTTCTTAGAAGTCTATTTCTCCCCCAAATTCTAATTCTGCAACAAGCCATAATTGTACATTAAAACACAGTTTTTATAAAATACACTTAAAAATAAAACCTATCTGATGGCTGAATTATTTATATCTGTAACCATTAGCACCAGTAAATAGGGATGATAACATATGAAAATAATTCTGACTGTACACCTTCCCTGAGATGAAATCAAATGCATAAGCAACATGCAGTGAAAATACAAAAAAATAAAGAAAAGAAAAAAAGAAGCATAAGTGCCTATCACCAAGTCAATAAGAAAAAAAACCTCTAAGTATTTTATACTGCTGATCCCTTTTTAGTCCCCCTAATTCTCAAAATAAGACCACAGTTATCTTCCGTGTTCCCTGATACAGACTATTTCTCATCAACAAGCAATCACTATATGAGGCATTCTATATCAGCTATTGTCATAAATATAAAGGGAAGGGTAAACATCTTTAAATCCCTCCTGGCCAGAGGAAAAACCCTTTCAACTGTAAAGGGTTAAGAAGCTAAGACAACCTCGCTGGCACCTGACCAAAATGACCAATGAGGAGACAAGATACTTTCAAAGCTGGAGTGGGGGGGGGGGGGTGGGGAAACAAAAGCTTCTCTCTGTCTGTGTATTGTTTTTGCCGGGAACAGAGCAGGAATGCAGGTCACAACTCCTGTAAAAAGTCAGTAAGCAATCTAGTTAGATATGCATTAGATTCTGTTTTGTTTAAATGGCTGATAAAATAAGTGGTGCTGAATGGAATGTATATTCCTATTTTTGTGTCTTTTTGTAACTTAAGGTTTAGCCTAGAGGGATTCTTATGTTTTGAATCTGATTACCCTGTAAGGTATTTACCATCCTGATTTTACAGAGGTGATTCTTTTACTTTTTCTTTAATTAAAATTCTTCTTTTAAGAACCTGATTGCTTTTGCATTGTTCTTAAGATCCAAGGGTTTGGATCTGTGTTCACCTATGCAAATTGGTGAAGATATTTATCAAGCCTTCCCCAGGAAAGGGGGTGTAGGGCTTGGGGGGATTTTGGGGGAAAAGACGTTTCCAAGTGGGCTCTTTCCCTGTTATATTTGTTAGACGCTTGATGGTGGCAGCAATAAAGTCCCAGGACAAAAGGTAAAATAGTTTGTACCTTTGGGAAGTTTTAACCTAAGTTGGTAAAAATAAGCTTAGGGGTTTTTTCATGCAGGTCCCCACATCTGTACCCTAGAGTTCAGAGTGGGGAAAGAACCTTGACAGCTATGTTGGGTCATTTATCTGAGGTTTGATTCCTGCCATGCTATATATGTTCACTGGAAACTGCTCAAAAACCATGTGCTAAAAGTTGGGAATCTTATCATCCAAATTAAATATTTAGTTCTCCTTCTTTAGACTCTGACTCGTTGTATGCATGCCACTTCACCTCTGTGTGATTCAGTTTGCCACTTCACCTCTGTGTGATTCAGTTTAACCTGCTGAAGTTGGCTATAATACTTATCCACCACTCAGGAGTTTTATGAGACTGCATGTCTGTAAGGCATGCTGAGATTTTTAGATAAAGGTGATATATAAAGTATAATGAAATTATAATTATTATATAATTATTACATCAGTACCTGTACAGAGATCATCAGACTTCAATAGCATCTCTTTTGTCCCATGTCATTGGAGTTAAAAAACAACAATGTAATTACTGTCACTACTGACACTATATAAATATGCAACATTTTCAAGGAAGCAAATACTATGGGATGAGGAAAAAAAATTCCCAAGATTCCTGTGGAGCATATTACATGATAATATTCTTCCTCAGGTGGAAATTTCTTTTTCTTATAAAGCTTTGCCTCTTTTTTTGTGATGGCTATGTCATCATGCTCAGGCTCTCGGATTTCCCAAAAGAAAATTTCTCACTAAAAGGTGACCACTTAACCAAACTATTGCATAATTTATCTACCAAGTTTATGGGCCTAGCATCAGCGCTTCTGTTAGTATCACCACTAAGCATGAACACTAGCAGCAGCAAACACTACAAAAATGTCTGTTCTCCAAAAAGCAAACATTTTCTCTCTCTCTCTCTTTCACACACACATGCACACGCACACACGCACACACACCTGGGAAGCCAAGCGAACATTTAATCTCACATATGGACGCTTCTGTGCAGACAAAGGTACTAACATAAAAAAGTAATCAGAAATTCTGGCCTTACTCATATCCGTTGCTTCATCCATTGTCTTAATTTTATCGTGTAGGTTTGTCTTTGCAATGTCTTGGCAAAGTGTCTCTTTCACCTCAGTGGTGAAAGAACAGATTAAGGACTATTTAGAAAAGCTGGACATGCACAAGTCCATGGGTCCAGATCTAATGCATCCAAGTGTGCTGAGGCAGTTGGCTGATGTGATTGCAGAGCCATTGGCCATTATCTTTGAAAATTCGTGGCCATCGGGGAGGTCCCTGACTCTTGGAAAAAGGCAAATATAGTGCCCATATTTTAAAAAGGGAAGAAAGAGAACCTGGGGAACTACAGACCGCTCAGCCTCACTTCAGTCCCCAGCAAAATCATGGAGCAGGGCCTCAAGGAATCCATTTTGAAGTACTTGGAGGAGAGGAAGGTGATCAGGAACAGTCAACCTGGATTCACCAAGAGCAAGTCATGCCTGACCAACCTGATTGCTTTCTATAATGAGATAACTGGCTCTGTGAATATGGGAAAAGTGGTGGATGTGATATATCTTGACTTTAGCAAAGCTTTTGATACAGACTCCCACAGTATTCTTGCCAGCAAGTTAAAGAAGTATGTATTGGATGAATGGACTATAAGGTGGATAGAAAGCTGGCTAGACTGTTGAGCTCAATGGATCGTGATCAATGGCTCGATGTCTAGTTGGCAGCCGGTATCAAGCGGAGTGCCCCAGGGGTCGGTCCTGGGGCCAGTTTTGTTCAACATCTTTATTAATGATCTGGATGATGGGATGAATTGCACCCTCAGCAAATTTGCAGATTACACTAACCTGGGGAAAGAGGTAGATACGCTGGAGGGTAGGGGTAGGGTCCAAAGTGACCTAGACAAATTGGAGGATTGGGCCAAAAGAAATCTGATGAGGTTCAACAAAAACAAGTGCAGAGTCCTGCACTTAGGAAGGAAGAATCCCATGCACCACTACAGACTGGGGACAGACTGGCTAAGCAGCAGTTCTGGAGAAAAGGACCTGGGAATTACAGTGGACGAGAAGCTGGATATGAGTCAGCAGTGTGCCCTTGTTGCCAAGCAGGCCATGGCATATTGGGTTGTATTAGTAGGAGCATTGCCAGCAGATCGAGAGAAGTGATTATTCCCTTTTATTCGGCACTGGTGAGGCCACACCTGGAGTACTGCATCCAGTTTTGGTCCCCCAACTACAGAAGGGATGTGGACAAAATGGAGAGAGTCCAGCGGACGGCAACGAAAATGATTAGGGGTCTGGGGCACATGATTGACGAGGAGAGGCTGAGGGAACTGGAGTTATTTAGTCTGCAGAAGAGAATAGTGAGGGGGGATTTAATAGCAGCCTTCAACTACCTGGAGGGGGATTCCAAAGAGCATGGAGTTCGGTTGTTCTCAGTGGTGGCAGATGACAGAACAAGAAGCAATGGTCTCAAGCTGAAGTGCGGGAGGTCTAGGTTGGATATTAGGAAATACTATTTCACTAGGAGGGTGGTGAAGCACTGGAATGGGTTACCTCGGGAGGTGGTGGAATCTCCATGCTTCGAGGTTTTTAAGGTCAGGTTTGACAAAGCCCTGCTGGGATGATTTAGTTGGTGTTGGTCCTGCTTTGAGCAGGGGATTGGACTAGATGACCTCCTGAGGTCTCTTCCAACCCTAATATTCTGTGATTCTATGATTCTGTGAAAGGCAAGTGATGAGTGTGCTATGTGCAGTGAGCCATCTTTGCACCAACTTCAATCACTCTCTGAAAGAATGTGAGATTTTTACACAAATTCGTCTACTGGTAAGTAAAAATTGCACCTCAAACGGCTCATTCAAGAGAAAGCAGATGGAATACAGGCTAACCAACTGAGCTTAATCTTAAACAGGAAACACCAGTGAAAGGAAGGGCATTGCTTTTCACCATCCAGTGAACCATGTTGGAACACGTATTTCATATCTTGAAATCTCTTATAATTGCTATGAAATAAATTAAAACTGAAAAAGCATTGGATAAAATGCATACCCCGGCTGAAAAATAAAACTGGTCCAAGTGAACGAAAACGTAAGTTCTCAGTTATAACCAATACAGTATTTACAAAATTGATTCTCCATTTGTTATTGGTAAAAGAGCCTAATTATATTTTCATTTGTTGATAACAAACTATGCATAGTATTGTTTTCAGTGTTATTGCAGCTGTGCTGGCCCCAAGATATTAGAGAGACAAGGTGGTGATGCATCTTTTCTTGCACCAACTTCTGCTTGTGAAAGAGACAAGCCTCAAGCTTACACAGAGCTCTTTCTCAAGTCTGGGAAAGGCGTTCAGAGTGTCACAGCTAAATACTTATACTACTGTAATTTCTATGTGAGACCACAAGGAAAGTGTAAATTTAAACATATAAAACTAAATACATAACATTGTCAAGGGAAAACAAATAGCCTTGCTTTTAGGCCACTGTATTCAGGACAGACATCTGTTAGCTGTCACAGCAGTGAAAGGGCCAAATTTTTACCTCAGTTACATCCATGCAACCATATTGAGTTCAAGGAGGAAACTTATGACTAAATGTGCTCTCTCAACATGCAGCCACTATTAATTGCTAACATGGAGGATAAAGTGCTCTCAAAGGACTGTCAAAGCCAGAATAGAAATAGCATTCTCTGTATTACGTCTTCTTCAGCACTGCCAACCACCACAGACCAGGCAGTACAACTCTGTAACATATTGTTTATGTAAAAGTGACTCTTCAGATAATTCTGGGGTAAATTAACTTGAAAATGAAATATCAAAAGAGTAATGTGTGGACTGTCACACTTAAACTACAACAGTGAACACTTTCTTGGCAGAAAATGAAATCAATTGGCATACAATGGACAGTCCTTTGCCATACTAATTTTAAAGAAAAGTATCTATTAAACAGTTTCTGCTTCATGTTGGTGACTTTTCTAACAATGTGATGTTTTTCAGTTTCACTTCTGATCACTCCAACAATGTAATAAAAACATCTTTCTATTTTTCTCATTTTATCTAATTTGAATTTTATTGTCCATATTTTGCTACTTTTAATTTCTCCATTGACAGTTTCACTACTACTACTACTAATCTTTCACACCACTTGCTCTCTATTCTTGTAGTGTATTGCAGTTAAATGAAAAGATCAGATGTATCTAGCTCATCCTTAATAATCGCAAAAGGTGCCTTCTGCCATATGTGCCTAGTATGAAAGACTATAATAATTAGACCATTCCAGATCTTGTCAGGCTCTTTCTAAATCAGGTTAAGATTTTAAAGGAAATTTGATCAGCAACTAGACTTTTCTTGCTTTTCACAAATCTACTCCTATCAGAGCTGAAATGACACACTATGGAAACTAAAAGCAAGAGAATGATCTCACCGCATATTCAGTCATGCAGGCCGTTGTCTGGCTTGTTGGAAAAAATGTGTGCCCCTTTAAGGGCCAGAGAGCTGAGGGAGTGACTTCCTGCTGCAGCTGCAGATCATGTCAATGTGGGGACACTGATCCATCCCACCCAGGTGACCGGAAGAGAGAGCCGGTGCAGGAAAAGCCCCCCTTTACCTAGACCAGATGGAATAGCACCCACCCTCTCAGTATGGACGTGGTGAAATACTGGCGTTTGTCAGGATTCACTGTGGGCACTGAGCTAACCGTTTCTTTCTTTGAGGGGCTGGGAAGGAAGTTTTCCCTCACCGTCAGGTTGGCCTAGGCAAAGTGAGGTTTTCTCACCTTCCCCACAGTGGGTTTGGGAGGCTTAGTTGGGGAGAACATGAAACGGATGTTAGGCTGTCATGTCGCAACTAATTGTGTAAATGTAGGGGGGATGTCCAGTGTAGGTACTCTGCAGGGAAGAGATACGGTGATTAGATAAAATATATTGGTAAAGGATTTTAAGGGAAGGATGGTGAGGTCCCAGCAGCAGGTTGGGTGGGGACCAGAATGGGTAAGGGGGAACAAAGGCGCCGAGTTTCTAATCTGCCAGGGGGTGTCCTCTGGGTCCGCCCAGGCCCCGCCCCCACTCCTCTCCTTCCCCAAGGCCCCACCTGGTCCTGCTTCTTCCCACCCCCGCCCCGCCTCTTTCTGCCTCCCCTGCCTCTTCCCCGCCCAGTTCCACCCCCTTCCCTGAGCACACTGCACCCTCACTCGTACCCCCACCCCCCAGCACCTCCTGACACCACAAAACATCTGAGAGGAAGGGGGTGGTGCTGATTGGCGGGGACTGCCAGCAGGCAGGAGACACTGGGGGGAGAGGGAGGTTCTGGTAGGGGGGCTGCTCTTGGGTGCTCAGCACTCACCATTTCTTTCCTGTGGGTG
This sequence comes from Chelonia mydas, assembly GCF_015237465.2. NCBI lineage: Eukaryota > Metazoa > Chordata > Testudines > Cheloniidae > Chelonia > Chelonia mydas. The sequence goes on from NC_057849.1 coordinate 76,130,574, forward strand.
CTCCAGCCTTGAGTACCCACGGAGTCGGCACCTATGAGGGGGAGCCCTGATGGAAGCCTCCCAGGTAGCTACTGAAATGATTATGGAATTACCTGCTCTGTACGCTTTTGTCTGCTGGGTACTCCCAGACAATTAAGAATAAAGTTGCCTCCTAATTAACCCATATTCACTGTCTCCTGTCCTTCTTCCAGACAACTTCTCTGTTGACTGACATATTTCACAGACCATTTCCCTTCCAAAATCTTTGCTTTAGAGATTTTTGTGACTACTAAACCAGACCTTTATTCTATCCTCTGCAAACTACCTAGTCTTAGGTTTCAGAGTAGCAGCCATGTTAGTCTGTATTCGCAAAAAGAAAAGGAGTACTTGTGGCACCTTAGAGACTAACAAATTTATTTGAGCATAAGCTTTCGTGAGCTACAGCTCACTTCATTGGATGCATCCTAAGGGCTAATATAGACTATGAAACAAGGGTCACTAAACCTAAACAAAAAGAAACCCTACAAATTTTATACTGTGCAGAACTCCTATACCCACTGGCATGTGGCTAAGCAACTTACACCTTTAGAAGTGGTCTTCCTAGGCCAAAGCTGCCTGTGAAACCTTAATTTGACCCACTTGTGCATACCCATTATTATACAGTCTTTTAATTAAATGATCACACACTATTTTTCCACAGTTCCCCATTTGTAAAAAGGGGAATATAATAATATCATATTACCTCACAGGGGTATTGTGAAGATAAATATATTAATATATGTAAAGCACTCAGAACCATATTATCTGAGTATTATAGAAAAGCCCATGAGGAAAATTAATGTATCTGTTCAGTACAGAGTTTAAATAGTGTTCAGTAAATAAGAGCTACACACTGAATGATGAGAATAAAAAGAAGTACTGAATAACTACCAGCGGTGGGCAACACCCATCCTGTGAACTCAATGAGGAAGAAGTCTGGTTGGAAAAAATGGTATGGGATCCTGTAATTAAGAACTGCGCCATAATGAATATGTGCACAAGGAGTGTAAATTAAGGTTGTATGGGCAAACAGTTCTGCCATTTTCTAAAGTTTGGATGCTTGACTTTTCAACCTTAACATTATTTTAACATAGATTTTATTTGTATGTAATATTCATAGAACAAACTGCCACCTAATGGTTTTCTAAGAAGATTTTTTTTCACATATTCAATATAGACCTGTAACACTCAGCTCACAGATCCTGGACCTTCAGTCATTAAATGGAATGATACCTCAAGAATCCCTTTGCTGTTTCTAAGTCATACCGTTAACATTTACAATAGTACTAATACTATAGCTACATTGTAACTACATGGAATCAGTAACTATGCCTGACCTTTTATATACCTGAATATTAAAGACACTTACAAAGCTCAAAGTGTTAGAGGATGAAAACATATTAGAGCTCATTGTCCACAATGTGTTTCTGTTGGCTTCCTTTTGCATTACGTCCCTTTCTTCACATCACCGCCTCTAAAAAGATGATTGGTATTTCATTATATGAAGGAGAAAAGGAAACCCTAAGTAAGGTTCTTGAGTCCCTGGTTCTTGCTTCTGGACTGCTGCAATTAGTATTATTGTGCTCACATGTAGTCTTCTATTTTCTCAATTGATATTTCATACTTCAGTGATGCAAAAACTTTAGCCTGTCTCACTAATATCAGCTTATTCCATATACTCTCAGCAATGTAACTTAGTGATATATACAGGCATGTGTATGAGATCATGCTTTTCACATTTAGTGCTTCTGTAAATATGAACATCACCACTTTCAGACTGGGGTTCATTACAGGTATTTTCCCAATTATGTACATGTACTTCTTATTACTATTTCCATTTAATCTTTTCAGCCCAAAATCCACTTCTGAAATATTAGTAATATGTAATACCAACATTTTTGTAAATATGTAGCACTTTTCAGCCAAGAGTCCCAAAGCACTTGATAAACACTGATGCCTTTGAGGTAAGTAAGGGATATAAGGATCGCTTCACACACCACTGGAATGCAGTGAAAGGGTGTGCATGACAGCTTTGTAACAGTGCACTGGAGTATTACACAATTGATTAGAGCCCGCCTGTCTCTTTTTTACACCGTGGCAACACTTTGTTTGTCATGTTGAGAAAGAAAGTATTGAACTGAACTGAATACTATGTTGAATTTAAAATGCATGGCAAAGTAGCTCGGGGAAACTATAACGTTCTGTATCAGAATTTTGGTGGAAGACTGGGGTTAATGCCACTATTCTTATAAAAAGTGCTATGAAACTTTTACAGCCTGATCCCTAATTCATCAGTGTCAACCAGTCTTGTCACTGACATCAGTGGGCAATGGGTCAGTCCTTTAATAAGTCTAAGTGATTGGGACTGGACCTTTGTTTTAACTCTCTTCTGAAAAATGGCACCTCCAATGGCAAAGTGAGCCCTAATTCCATGCTACGATACTATTAGTTATTTTTTGGTGCTTTACAGATACAAATGAAATCCCTGCCCCAAAGGCAGCCAAGTACATGTAGGAATGAGGGGGGTTGAAATGTAACATAACGGTAAAGTGATTTAGCAATTAACTTTGGCTCACATTTTGTCAATTCCTTGGACTTCACTTTTTTAAAAAATATTTTCTGAGGAAGAAGAAAAGGAGTACTTGTGGCACCTTAGAGACTAACCAATGTATTTGAGCATAAGCTTCCGTGAGTTACAGCTCACTTCATCGGATGCATACTGTGGAAAGTGTAGATCTTTTTATATACACACAAATCATGAAAAAATACCTCCTCCCACCCCACTCTCCTGCTGGTAATAGCTTATCTAAAGTGATCACTCTCCTTACAATCTGTATGATAATCAAGTTGGGCCATTTCCAGCACAAATCCAGATTTTCTCATCCCTCCCGCCCCCCAACACAAACACACACAAAACCCACTCTCCTGCTGGTAATAGCTTATCTAGAGTGACCACTCTCCTTACAATGTGTATGATAATCAAGGTGGGCCATTTCCAGCACAAATCCAGGGTTTAACAAGAACGTCTGGGGTGGGGTGGGGGGGGTAGGAAAAAACAAGGGGAAATAGGTTACCTTGCATAATGACTTAGCCACTCCCAGTCTCTATTCAAGCCTAAGTTAATTGTATCCAATTTGCAAATGAATTCCAATTCAACAGTTTCTCGCTGGAGTCTGGATTTGAAGTTTTTTTGTTGTAATATAGCAACTTTCATGTCTGTAATCGCGTGACCAGAGAGATTGAAGTGTTCTCCGACTGGTTTATGAATGTTATAATTCTTGACATCTGATTTGTGTCCATTTATTCTTTTACGTAGAGACTGTCCAGTTTGACCAATGTACATGGCAGAGGGGCATTGCTGGCACATGATGGCATATATCACATTGGTGGATGTGCAGGTGAACGAGCCTCTGATAGTGTGGCTGATGTTATTAGGCCCTGTGATGGTGTCCCCTGAATAGATATGTGGGCACAGTTGGCAACGGGCTCTCACAAATCTTGGGAGACAGGCCAGTCCTTGCCTACAGACAGCCCCCCAACCTGAAGCAAATACTCACCAGCAACCACATACCACACAACAGAACCAATAACCCAACTCATCAAGAAATGTTTCAGAGTAACAGCCATGTTAGTCTGCATTCGCAAAAAGAAAAGGAGTACTTGTGGCACCTTAGAGACTAACCAATTTATTTGAGCATAAGCTTTCGTGAGCTACAGCATCCGATGAAGTGAGCTGTAGCTCACGAAAGCTTATGCTCAAATAAATTGGTTAGTCTCTAAGGTGCCACAAGTACTCCTTTTCATCAAGAAATGGATACTAAATAACCTAACACTAATGAACACCACTTCCCTCATCACGTAGGTCTGCCATACATGTATCAACCCAGCTTTGCTTATGAAATCTAATAGGATCACAGGACAAATCAGTCTGGCTGCATGCCCCCTGCTGACTACAGAACCATGGACTGGTCCACTTTGCACTTCAGTCTCTATTTTAAATTTGGTCAAAAAAGATTATTTTGAAACTTGCAAAAGAAATTGCTAAAGTTGTGACAACTGGGCATTTAGGTTTAGGCATTTAGCCACATCAGGGGCAGTGCAGAAGTAACAATCCTTGCTGAGCATTTCCTAGGGATGGTGCAGCCTGATTCTCTCACCATGCCTTAACCACCCATGACTCCACTTCCTCACTGCCCCCTACAGGATACATAGAGGGAAGCAGACCCTGGTCTCCTCTGGGGCAAGGAACTATGATTGTCCGCAGACCTTGTGTGGAAAACGCAGATAATTTTTTTGTACCAATCACAATTAATAAACACATTCAGAGAGGAAAATAAAGGCAGAAATATGTGTGCATGTACAATGTTACAGGAAAGCCTGTTTATGACTAATATGTTGGCAAATTTGCTAATAATTGTTCATTTCTATATAAAATAAAATATTACTGTAATGCTGCGAAGGTCAGTGAAATTTTATAATACATGCCATTTAAGCAAGAACAGCAGCAGTGTTAATTTTAGATTGTATGTTCCTCAAGGCATGGACCTTGAACTACAGTATTTGTAAACTCCTATGCCTTTCTGTGTTGTTGCAGAAAAATGAAATATAACTGGTATGCCTGACTTTTCCAGATAATTTTGGAATAGTTTTGTAATTCTGAATTATTTACTTGTACCTACTCAAAAGGGATCTCTTGCTTTTTCCCAAATGAACTTCCTAGTTATGGACTGAAGAATCTTCTACCCCACACAAGTCTATCCTAGTTTTTTGGGGGGAACACATTAGTGAACACTGATTTCCAATAAATTAAGAAAAGCTTCATTTTCCCTCTTTTAAATCATATAATACATACACATGCAGATCCTGTATTAGCAGGAAACACGCCCCTGGAAAATCAAGTCATTCTCTGACTTTTAGGTGTCAGAGTAGCCTGTAGTTATTCCTAGAAGTGACATTATAACTGGAAGATAGTGACTAACTGACTTTTGGCATACAAATTTTTGTATCATTCACTGGAAGGCGTAGACTATGAACAGCATTCCACACCTATTGCAGTAATTTGGATGGAATAAATGGGTTAAAGGCATTAACATAACCCGATCACTGTCCAACAATAAACAAATTTAAACAAGGTCTGGGGCTTGCTATGCAAAGACCTCAATCTTCTTAGAACCCTGGCAAACATGCCAGGAAAAATCCTTTAAACTTTTTATTAAAGATACAGAAGAGAAGGAAATAAGTAAAAGCATTTTAAATGTAAATATTAAATAAGGCTTTCCTATTAATGACAACCCTTTTTCTCTTTCCCTTTAGCTATGGATAGTTTTTAGAAGGAAAAACTCTCTGTTGTTTGACAGTCTCTCAGATGGCATCAAAGATGGTAATAACCGTCCTTCTGGGGGAAAGAGAAGAAGTTAGTTGAGATGGGCTGGAGAGGTCATTGCTGCTGTTGTTGTTAAAGCCTGATCTCAGGAAGAAAAGTCCCCTTGTTTGACAGTCTCTGAGATGGCATTAAAGATGGTAATAACTGTCATCCCAGGTGGTGTTTGGGAACAAGCTGGAGCTGGTAGGGGTGGAAATGTCATATGGGTCCTTCTCTCTGGCCCATTCTGGTCAGGACACTGCCTAGGATCAGGATGATGAAGGCTCGGGGTCCCAGAAATGGTGGAGGTGGCAGCCATTATGGTGAAGCTCACTCTAGTAGCCTGTCTGTTCTTTCCATCTCTTCTTTTATTTGTTCTTTTGTACTTTCCCCACAAAATCCTTTAAAGGTCCAAAGGGAGTGATGGGGCAAATTGCCCATCCCCTCATTTGTTTGTTCACCAATTAAGCCTAATATACGACTCACCAATTTTGGCTCATTAACTTTTGGCTCCACATTTCCTGTTTTTACAAGTAGGATTTCAATACAGTCTTTGAATCATAGAATATCAGGGTTGGAAGGGACCTCAGGAGGTCATCTAGTCCAACCCCCTGCTCAAAGCAGGACCAATCCCCAATTAAATCATCCCAGCCAGGGCTTTGTCAAGCCTGACCTTAAAAACTTCTAAGGAAGGAGATTCTACCACCTCCCTAGGTAACACATTCCAGTGTTTCACCACCCTCTTGGTGAAAAAGTTTTTCCTAATATCCAACCTAAACCTCCCCCACTGCAACTTGAGACCATTACTCCTTGTCCTGTCCTCTTCTATCACTGAGAATAGTCTAGAACCATCCTCTCTGGAACCACCTCTCAGGTAGTTGAAAGTAGCTATCAAATCCCCCCTCATTCTTCTCTTCTGCAGACTAAACAATCCCAGTTCCCTCAGCCTCTCCTCATAAGTCATGTGTTCCAGACCTCTAATCATTTTTGTTGCCCTTCGCTGGACTCTCTCCAATTTATCCACATCCTTCTTGTAGTGTGGGGCCCAAAACTGGACAGAGTACTCCAGATGAGGCCTCACCAATGTCGAATAGAGGGGAACGATCACGTCCCTCCATCTGCTCGCTATGCCCCTACTTATACATCCCAAAATGCCATTGGCCTTCTTGGCAACAAGGGCACACTGCTGACTCATATCCAGCTTCTCGTCCACTGTCACCCCTAGGTCCTTTTCCGCAGAACTGCTGCCTAGCCATTCGGTCCCTAGTCTCTAGCGGTGCATTGGGTTCTTCCGTCCTAAGTGCAGGACCCTGCACTTATCCTTATTGAACCTCATCAGATTTCTTTTGGCCCAATCCTCCAATTTGTCTAGGTCCCTCTGGATCCTATCCCTGCCCTCCAGCGTATCTACCACTCCTCCTAGTTTAGTATCATCCGCAAATTTGCTGAGGGTGCAATCCACACCATCCTCCAGATCATTTATGAAGATATTGAACAAAGCCGGCCCCAGGACCGACCCCTGGGGCACTCCACTTGACACCGGCTGACAACTAGACATGGAGCCAATGATCACTACCCGTTGAGCCCGACAATCTAGCCAACTTTCTACCCACCTTATAGTGCATTCATCCAGGCCATACTTCTTTAACTTGCTGACAAGAATACTGTGGGAGACCGTGTCAAAAGCTTTGCTAAAGTCAAGAAACAATACATCCACTGCTTTCCCTTCATCCACAGAACCAGTAATCTCATCATAGAAGGCGATTAGATTAGTCAGGCATGACCTTCCCTTGGTGAATCCATGCTGACTGTTCCTGATCACTTTCCTCTCATGTAAGTGCTTCAGGATTGATTCTTTGAGGACCTGCTTTATGATTTTTCCAGGGACTGAGGTGAGGCTGACTGGCCTGTAGTTCCCAGGATCCTCCTTCTTCCCTTTTTTAAAGATTGGCACTACATTAGCCTTTTTCCAGTCATCCGGGACTTCCCCCGTTCGCCACGAGTTTTCAAAGATAATGGCCAAGGGCTCTGCAATCACATCCGCCAATTCCTTTAGCACTCTCGGATGCAACTCATCCAGCCCCACGGACTTGTGCACGTCCAGCTTTTCTAAATAGTCCCTAACCACCTCTTTCTCCACTGAGGGCTGGCCATCTACTCCCCATGCTGTGATGCCCAGCGCAGCAGTCTGGGAGCTGACCTTGTTTGTGAAGACAGAGGCAAAAAAAGCATTGAGTACATTAGCTTTTTCCACATCCTCTGTCACTAGGTTGCCTCCCTCATTCAGTAAGGGGCCCACACTTTCCTTGGCTTTCTTCTTGTTGCCAACATACCTGAAGAAACCCTTCTTGTTACTCTTGACATCTCTTGCTAGCTGCAGCTCCAGGTGCGATTTGGCCCTCCTGATTTCATTCCTACATGCCCGAGCAATATTTTTATACTCATCCCTGGTCATATGTCCAACCTTCCACTTCTTGTAAGCTTCTTTTTTATGTTTAAGATCCGCTAGGATTTCACCGTTAAGCCAAGCTGGTCGCCTGCCATATTTACTATTCTTTCGACTCATCGGGATGGTTTGTCCCTGTAACCTCAACCGGGATTCCTTGAAATACAGCCAGCTCTCCTGGACTCCTTTCCCCTTCATGTTAGTCCCCCAGGGGATCCTACCCATCCGTTCCCTGAGGGAGTCGAAGTCTGCTTTCCTGAAGTCCAGGGTCCGTATCCTGCTGCTTACCTTTCTTCCCTGCGTCAGGATCCTGAACTCAACCAACTCATGGTCACTGCCCCCCAGATTCCCATCCACTTTTGCTTCCCCCACTAATTCTTCCCGGTTTGTGAGCAGCAGGTCAAGAAAAGCTCCCCCCCCCCAGCTGGCTCCTCTAGCACTTGCACCAGGAAATTGTCCCCTACGCTTTCCAAAAACTTCCTGGATTGTCTATGCACCGCTGTATTGCTCTCCCAGCAGATATCAGGAAAATTAAAGTCACCCATGAGAACCAGGGCGTGCGATCTAGTAGCTTCTGCGAGTTGCCAGAAGAAAGCCTCATCCACCTCATCCCCCTGGTCTGGTGGTCTATAGCAGACTCCCACCACTACATCACTCTTGTTGCTCACACTTCTAAACTTAATCCATAGACACTCAGGTTTTTCTGCAGTTTCGTACCGGAGCTCTGAGCATTCATACTGCTCCCTTACATACAGTGCTACTCCCCCACCTTTTCTGCCCTGCCTGTCCTTCCTGAACAGTTTATAACCATCCATGACAGTACTCCAGTCATGTGAGTTATCCCACCAAGTCTCTGTTATTCCAATCACGTCATAATTCCTTGACATCACCAGGACCTCCAGTTCTCCCTGCTTGTTTCCAAGGCTTTGTGCATTATAAGCACTTGAGATAACCTGCTGATCGCCCCTCATTCTCAGTATGAGGCAGGAGCCCTCCCCTCACAGACATTCCTGCCTGTTCCATATCAACTTGCCTTTTTGTTTTTTAGAATAACTCAGTTATTCTGCTTCTGTTTCATACCTTTTCCCATCAACGTTTGTTATTAGAGGTTATTGTGACATCTTATGAATTTTCACATATTTTTTACAGTTGAGCTCACAATTCAGTAAATTTGTAGGCCCACAACACACCTACAGGATTCACAACTCATTCTCAAAATACTGATTCCTTTTAAAATCTAAGGTTGAAATCCTGACTTCACTAAAGTCAGTGAGAGTCTTGCTATTGACTTCATCGAGGCCAAGATTTCATGCTACGGGTACTGTTGTATCTTTTTACCCACTGCTTAGTCCCAAGACACACAGCCTTGTCTTAACAGAGACTCACTGACTCTACACGGAGTGCAGATTATTGTGAACCTATTTTATTATTCCTAAATTAATCTACTATTGGCTAAATTTTCTAATTTTCACAAAAGATTTATTTGGTAAATGGTTTATTATTTACTTGAATCTACTATATTGTGCAAAGTTTAAAAAAAATCAGTTATCTCTTGATTTCCACAGATTCCCCAAGCAGCCTTCAAGACTGACACCATGTTAAAGTATTTGAACATTTTTCAAGCAGCTTGTTCTGAACAGAACACTTTAAAAATTCAATAAAGCAGTACAGATAGCAAATGTAATTTCTTTCATAGTTACAAAATGCAAACTCCAAGTGTTTTATCCTAATGAATAAATGAGTTTGTCCTTTAGGTATAAAATATAGTTTGTGTTTGTTGCACTAGTTTTTTTTAATAATAGATGAATTTTAGGTTTGCTTCAACATATTCAATAAAGTGTGATTAATTTGGTTTTTCAAAAATGCAAACTAGACATTACTATATTACTTTGCAAAATGCGCAGCTTGCAACATTATTGTCTCAGTGGGATCTTAAATTGAGTTGTAAAATATGTCTTATTTCAAGTTTGATTTATGCAAGAAATTGTAGTGGATAATGCCCTTTTTGAAGTTTCGGTGCTTACTGTGAAGAAAAAAAGTAACTAAAAATCATAGCATCTTTATCATTATTCAATATTAGACTAAAAAAAAATCATATACTGATCCCACATACCATATTTGATTCACTGAATTAACTTTTTTTGAAGTGTCCTATAATGATAGATTACATAACACATTTTTGACATGTCCTGTGATTTTATTGTGATATTCTTAGTAATTACCAAATCTCTTTTTCTCTAAAAAAGCTTCCCTGTGCCCTGAGAATTAATCTATGATACCATTTAACTTGGCTTTTTGAAGTAAATATCACTAGATAAAAAGCCAGCTGGTTTTGAATAATGGGATACTTGAATGAATGTATTAGTGTTTGAAAATGAGAATACAAATCTTCTAAAAAGATTAATTTCCATAAGAAAGATAGCACACAGATCTACAAAAGAATAAATTCAAAACATAATAAACTGGCAGAAAGAAAGGTAGATTAAAGTAAAGGCAGCAGCACCTTGTTATTGCAGCTGTTGTATAGCAATGAGTCTGTATCAATTACAGCATTTTGTAGGTACAGGAGGGACTGTTCAAAGCTTTCAGTATAAAGCCTGAGTCTGGAATACAGAGTGCACCATATGTAATAACTTGAGTGATTAATTTTTGTACGGAACATAACTTTCGTTCCTAACAATCAAGCTTCAAGACAAGTTACAAAGAGGCTCTCTGACTGCAATGTGAAAAGCTAACAACAGTTTTGTTTGTTATTAAAGATTTGGATATGAATTTATCTTTATCATGAAAAGAGCTCTGCTTTATCACAGCACACAAATGCTGACATCATCAGGGAAAGTGACTTTTGTTGTCCTATGGACTTTATTTTCAATATCCTGTTTCAAAATATGTTTCCCTGAATGGGACTAGGATCTGTTCACACAATTACTTTGACCAAATACTAATGAAAACAAACATTGTTGATGCCTTTCAGTCATTTGATTTCTGTAAACTAATTATAAAACTATGTGGTTTTAAATTATACTGGGCCAAATTCAAAAGTCAGTGGCACTTTTTCTGACGATGGATTTTATCCAGCTTCCACACAAATTAACAGGAAGTTTGCTGCTGATTTGCCTTGGAGTTACACTCAACCCTACAAAAGTAAAATCTGCAGGATTTGGGGAGTGGAATGGGAGAGATGGTCCAGTATATAAAATATCTAAGTTAAAAAGAAGACTAAGGTTGCAAATTCAGGCATGCAAAACAAAGGAAATGTCCACTTACAGTTGCCTGTGCCACTGTAAATCTGCTCCCTTATGCATATGCCTTTCAATGGTCTTTCTCGACATCCCAGAGAAAATCCATAGCAGAGCCAGGCATAGAAAGAAGCTCTCCTAGGACTCAGTCAAGTGTTTTAACCACAAAAGAACATTGAAATAGTAGGCTGTTATCCTGTATGTAGACCAGCCACTGGTGTGGGATGCAACACACACGTTGTCAGTTGGAGTACAAAGGTGACAATCAGGATTTTTGGGTTCTGTTCCTTGGGGAGCATGACCAGGAAGCACAGACAAACACAAACATTTATTTTGAAAGGCAGTAGAACGAGGGGGTGACAGAGTCAACCATATTAGAGCACAAAATCAAATTCTAGTCCCTACTGTGGCCCTTGTAAGCCACTGGAGTAGAACAGAGAGGCCAAAAGAGGTCAGAGCAGCCCTACGCGAATTTCTCCCAAAGGGAAGCATAGTGGGACTGTTGTATGTATCCAAGTGCTATATTGAGAGCAAAAGGAAGAGTATCCAGAGCTTTTCTGTACATTGAAGAAGCACATCCAAGGCAACCTAGTCAGGTTGCTATAAATCAGAGCATCCTTGGAGGATGCTCTAAATTATTCCAGAACAGCCCAACATCTGTAAGGCAGAAAGGAAGTTTAAAGTCACCTTTCCTATCTTTTGTAGGCTGCATCTTTTATACTGCGAGGCACAGAACAGAATCTGGCACATAACATCTAGTCCTATCTTTGCCAGAAGTGACCTTGCACAATCTCTCATTTACCACACCTGTAAAATGCAGGGGAATTACATTTGCCTTCCACCTAAAGCAGAGGTATGAGGCCTTGTTCAACATTTAGGGCTATGAAGTGCACACAATTATTAAGCTCAGTCACCAGTGGAGCTAAGACTAAAACTCATGGCTTCCAACCCAGTACTCCTTCCTACCTGTAATCTGAAAGGTCAGTGGAGCCAGGAAGCATGCTTAATACAGTAGGCATGAAGGAGCTCTGGAACATGTAGGACTGGAGCATGCTTAATGCAAATAGAATGGAGATTTCAACAGCAAGCTTCTAAAAAAGCTTCTACTGAGCATGTGCAAATGCAATTTTCTGAGGCTTATATTTGAGCCAAATTTAAATGAATTATCAGGTGCACGGCAAAAGGCACCCCTCTTGTTTCTGGATCATCTTCAAGGCAATTTTCAGTTTCCTCCTTCAAAGCCTTGAGGCACTAGATCTTTTTTAAAAATGGTTGGAAAACATCTTTAACATTGACAAAACTATCCAATCCTGCATGCCCCCATTTGTTCTTTGAAATGGCTGGATGACTTTTGGCTGAAACTTTAAAAAAAAAAGTCAACCTGAGGCAGAAAAGAAGCATGGAGATTTCAACCCAAAAATAAAATTGTGGTAAATAATTAAAGCTGACAAAGCATTAAATCTACTGTACCTGTAAGTGTCACTACCAGCTCCACTAATGTGTATATCACAGTATTAATCTGAGTTGGTTGAAAAAAATTAGATGGAAAATGTTTCATCAGAAAATGCTATTATGTAAAAATCAAAATGTATTCCAGGAACACCAATGAAGAATTTCTGAAACAATTTGAAATTGAAATTATTTTTTTTTACTTTTACGTTTAATTGAAACTTATTACATATAATATTTTGTATTTGTCTATTATATTTAATATTTTACGTTTTATAACATTTCAACATTATCAAAATAAAATGTTTCAACATTATCAAAAAATTGTATTTTGATAAGGTCATTAAGATGCTTCCTACCATAAATACTTCAGAATTTCCATTCCACAAAATATTTAGAAATGTCATCTTTTTGTCCTGATTTGGAACAAGAAAAACTATGAAATGTCATCATTTCCCACAGGATGGAAGTTCTGTTTCCAACTTCTCTAGTATTCATATGGTGTGTGTGTAGTAACATTTATGTATGTAGAGTGCCTCTAAACTCTATTGACTACAGTGGGATGTCCTGGAAGAAAAGTTCTACTCAATATAATGAGTACAGAAACATATACTAGTGCAAGTACAGCTTTATATTGCATTCCTGACAGATATCACTATCTAGATATTACACACACTGTGTGAATACACAGTGCACTGTGTACACAAAACAATGTCCAATAGATCAGACTTTCTGTAAGAAAACAGAATACATTTTGAAAGGATAGTCATTGTCCATCAGTATCTGAATGCAAATCCCCATTCTTAGCCAAGTTAATGGAAAAACTTCAATGGGAGAAGCATCGAGTCAAAAGACTTGAATCAGATGTGCACAAGAGCTGTGATGACACATCTTGAAGATCATAGTTTCATCTATGATTTTCATTTGCTAGATCAAATAAACTGCAAGATTTCTTTATAGTGCATTGCAAACCTCATCTTCAGGATGAAATCAGCTTAAGTAATTAGAGAATATCTGAAATAAACAGATTAAACTAAAAGTTTATTACTAAGATGTTTAAATATGAAGGTAAATGTCGGTCGTAATGAAACTGGAGAGAACATATTGGCATTACAAGCACAAATACTTCATCCACAGAAATTCAGTTGTGTTTATTCTAAAAAGATGTTTCTTTGTAGTTTGTGTTAGAATTAGCTACAAAATGTTTACAGGAAATTTTTGATAGTAACTCAAGAATTTTTTTTATCATGCTACTTCAGGAAAGCTGCTTTTAGTTAAAACATAAAAATGGTAGTTATAAGGTTTCTGCAAACATAGCTGCCATTACATTAAGGAAATGGCACTGCAAACAGTAAATAGTGGCCCCAAGGGAAATGTAAGTATTGATTTTATTACTATGTTGGTTGGTTTGTATTTGCAATTGTCAACTCTAATTTTAGGCTGTGCATTAAGTATCTTTATAACAGCTTAAGGAAAAGAACCAATATTAATTAGAAAATATTGATAATGTTTTTATAAGTCTTAGATTTAGTGCATGCAAAGCATATATTTTGAAAATTTTAAACCTACTTTTTAGTTGTAGACATAACTAATAAACGAATGGACAGGAAAATTTAATTACTTGGATTACATGATACTTTTGTACATTGAATCATATGCTGCATGTTTTTATTTATTTATTTATTGTTAAAACTAAGTTAAAATATGGAGATATTTGTCACTCCAACTGACTATAGTACAGAAAACAAAATATTTCTGAAAGGAGGTGAAGTCATTTACCTATTTACAGTTCAAGTATGAAATGAAGTTGAATCACTCTCTCTCTTTCTCTCTCTCCCTAGCCCTGATCCTGCCAGTTACTCTGCGTGATCAGACACTATCCCACCAAAGAGGATCTGCACAAGCACACAAGTAAATTGCAGGATGGGGGAACCCTATTTGGGGAAACTGCTTACATATAATTCAGACACTTATTTCTATCCTCTAATTAATTTTAAAAACAACAAAATGTACGTCCACTTTCATGATATACAAATCATCTGATAATATATTACTCTTTGTTTCTGATAATTCCCATAGGCATTGTACAAACCAAGAGAAGGCACAGTCTCTGCCTAAGAGGCTTAAAAACCCAAAGAAAAAACTCAAAGAATAACAAAGAATAACAGACAGTCCTGACTTTATGTTGTAATATAAAGATATACAGGCTATCTCCAAATACCACCACAAACTTGGAAATAAAAAAGGAAATGGGAAAAAATATATTGTGATGGTGAATTTAAACAATATAAAACTGGCTTAACAATCCACAAGAAAAGGTTTTCCTAGCCATATATACTTTATATTTTATTCTGGGAGCATTACATGTACACACTTACAACTAAAAGTCTCAGATCCTGGGTCGGCTGATGCTGGCTCATGCTATAAGGCTAAAAATAGCAGTGTAGAGGGTGACTCTCAGAGCCTAGGGTCCAACCCGAGTGGGAACATCTACACTGCTGTTTTTAGCCCGAGAGCACAAGCTCTGCATGCCTGAGTCAGTTGATCCAGGCTCTGAGACACACTGCTGTGGGCTTGTTTGTTTTTTTGAAATGTAGACATATCCTAAAAGTGTAAATTAATATTAAAACAAACATTGTGGGTTCCACCCAAGCTAAAATATACACCATCTTTTAGGGCATATACATTCAAATATGCCAATATGCCAGTTGAAGAATAATGTGATCAAGCCAGGAAAAAGCACACTCTGCTGTGTATTAGCTCCCAGCTCCACAGAGGGAATTGCAGATCTGCTTGAAGGATGGATTGTATAGTTCATGTAAATGAGCTGGCTGCTCTGATTGCATCCAAGATCGTCATATACTGGACCAGTCTCTCTCTGCTCAGGTGAGGGTGTAACAGGTCACAAGATTCCTCTCCACTGTAACCTGACTGTAAACAATGGCTGAAAGTCTTGTGCATCCAAAGCCTGATTTATGTATCTTAGTATTCATATTGTGGTCATCACCAAATTTCTGAGGACCTTGGTAACTGAGGTTTAGATTGTGGCTTTACTATAAGCCTGGAGTAAGAGGCAACACATAACTGCATTGTCCAGGAGCATACCCGGGGCTGCAGAGAGTTACAATATGATCCCTAGTTTCCCTTTTAACTTCAGAAGGAATTAATCTGCACCTGCCCTATACCTGGCACAGATTACCTTGTCCCTTACACCAGATTACCTTGTCCATTACACCAGTTTGAATGTGCTCTACTTAAAGTAATCAAGTCTCTACTTACTCCCCTCCCCAATGCAGCTCTATGCTGCCTCTTACTCAAGTAGGAAGGAAAGTAGTGATCCTGCAGAGACTGCTCTGCAACCCCACTGAAACTCATACTATGGGTAGCCGGCACAGGAGTGCCTAACACAGAGAACAACTGTGCCCTGAGTGGTGGAGGTAGTTCCTATCTCCCATCACTAGAAGCAGTGAGGGTTTCCATAATTGTTTGGGGAAGTGCTAGGCTGTCAGCTCAAGATGCTCCTCTCTCTCCCAGACCAAGTTCTATTACAGAACTAAGCTAATGAGATGTTGCATTTAGGAAATGTTGTCATTTAAAATTTCTCTGCTAGCTGCCTGTTTAGCAGCAGAGAGAAACCTGCCTTCTGTTCCCTGCCTCCACTTCATTAAAGTATAAAAGGTCCAGAACACAGCTGAACCACTGTGGGAGCTGGCCACACAGAGGGTACACATTGAGTACTCTTCGCATACTGCTGGGTCAAGCTTGGTCTGCAGGAACACGAGGATGAGGATTGTGAGTAAGCTAAGGGGATGGTGTAGGATTGACAAGCAAGTCCGTGTACTGCATCTATATACTGAACAAGAACCCGTGCAAAAGGGTGCAGCAGACTACATCTGTTACTTTCTCAACTTTATCCTGTAGTGGGCAGCTATGTGCTGGGTCCAAGGCCCCCACTATGTTCCTCAAACCCTTAAACAAAGTCTTAAGTGGGACTTAGGTGATACGAAGTTCTTGTTCATAGGATCTACCCAAGGAAAGCAAATCTCACTGGAGTTCACACTAGCTACGAAAGTTTGGGGTTATTTATATTACTGAGTCAAAAAGCCCCATTAGGCCAACTGTGATCTCATTACCAGGATTTCACGCAACCAAAAGATTTTGCAAATAAATTATTAAATCCAAAGCACAAGCTTGTAACCTATAAACTTGTGAAAGAGCAATATATAAACTTTAATCATATTTGCAATAGAACTTCTGTGATTATAGCGATGTATCAATATCATTCCTCAATTCTGTACATCAGAAGTTAAATTAATTGCATTCACATTATTTTATGCAATTTCTTAAGATTTTAACTTTTAAGAAAATGTATTATTCTCAATGTACATATAATCAGAACATTCTTATACTATTCAGTCCCAGCATCCTCTGAGTACATCATGAGGACACCATAATTCTTTCATATATAAAGAGAGATTTTCTGAACAAAATAAAATGCTGTCCCTTAATTTTTATAATTGTGTGTATGATAAAATGATCTGATGCCTTTGAAAGCAAGAGTGGGGAATGGTTTGTTTCTGTTACAGTTGTCAAATAAGACCACCATATTGCAACACTTAACAGGCTTGAAAAGGCAGACCACAAAAGGAAAACAAGTCTCAGTCTATAAACCTCTTGGTATGGTTTTGCTTGCCTAATGTACAACACTAAATTTCCTCTAACATGTTTAAGCAATGATAATTGTATATTGTTCCTCAAAGGAAAATTAACTGCAACTTTCAATTACATCAAATGTCATTTGTAATATTTCCCTCTATCTAAAAGTTGAAATGATAACAGGAAAATCTATATTCTTTTTAAATTCAAAATTGGGCATAATGCATTTTATGAAAAAAGTTTTTTTTTCAGTTTAATATAATAATAGGAAGACAAATGAATTCCAATACTGTTTAGTATTGGGGTTTCATTCTGTTTGATTTACATGGAATACAATAAAAGCTTTAACAATGTCACTGATAACATTAACTATGTCAAATATCTTTTAGGAGACAAAAGTTTGTCTTTAGGAGACAAAACAAAAGTTTATCACTCTCAGAAAAATCTCTACCCGAATGACCAAGCAACACACTATTGTGAGTCCCTGATTTAAGGCACATGTTCATCTGGAAAGTTGAAGGGGTGAGGTGGGGCTTCTAGTCACATGCGAAAGCCTGCACACTGCATAGATACTGTTAACAGCATAGAGAGATAATTTAAGGTGAGCCAGCTAGCCTTCTCTGCCACAGAATTCATGTCCCAAGGTAGCTGGAATATGTGCATCAGGAAGGACTTGAAATTGCAAGATAGTGTAAGGTCTGAATGGAATGGGTAAAACATTCCAAAAAGCACGCAGCTTCTCTAGTAGGAGTTTGGGATGGTTTAAGTCAGTGGCTCTGGGTGGTAATGGCTTTCTGTTGCTTAACAACATATTTGGAGTCAACCTGGGGAAAGAAAGATCCAACAACCACGGCTATTATTCAAGACAACATCACCAAAAGGAAGAATTCATTATTTGAGGAAGATCAGAATCTCCTGGATGGAGGTTTAAGACTAAGAGATGTCTGCATTTACTTTTTTCCTTGGCAGTGTGCAGAACACTGTACTTTTTGCCTATTATCAAACAGAATTCTTATTTTACTAGAAACTATAAATAAAATATTATGCACACAGATTCATATAAATGCAAGTCTCCATGACATACATGAGAGACAAACAGATATTCTGTATGCAACTCTGTATTCCTCTCTTTGTGCCAAATACTGCTCTCCTTACTCACACACGGCCAGATCACCACTAGCCCTATGAACTTTCTCATAGGAGTAAGAGAACATAAGGCATCCCCTTACTCTCTTGAATGGGCTAACCATACCACAGACTGCAGCACACAAGGGACAGCAGGCTCCCCAGAGCCATTATGTCCTGCTTCTCATTCACAGGTTGGTGAGAGGCAGAAGGGACTGTGTGGAACCCAGCCCCTCCCACCCCCTCAAAGCATCAGCCAGCATAGCTTCGGGTTACAATCTTCTTCCCAGGCTGCTCCTGGGGCACATGCAATTCCATGCTGCATTCTGCTTAGGGCAGATTGTAAAGTGATGCTCTCACCCACAATTAGTCCCACTGACCTTGATGGGACTAACCATGATTTAAGGTGAGCATGATTTATCCCTTTCATCAAAATTTCATGCAACTAACAAATTTGCATTTGTCTTTTTCAATTCTACTTCTGAGCAATAACATACTAATAGACTTTATGTTAAAAGCAATTAAAAAGACAAAATCCCACATTCTGCCAACATAACCAGAAGAGGTGTCTAGCTCAGATGGTATATCACAACAGGAAAATGCAAAAAGGGTATGTTTAAGGAGGTTACCTCCACCCCTTTTTTGATAAAATGACTTTGAATATATTTCTTTACTTTAATTTCCACATTCCACTAGAGTGCTCTATTTTCATTGCTACATCAAGACAATACACCAAGAAGTATCATTCACATTGCAG
Source organism: Chelonia mydas (assembly GCF_015237465.2). Lineage (NCBI taxonomy): Eukaryota > Metazoa > Chordata > Testudines > Cheloniidae > Chelonia > Chelonia mydas. Next base: position 76,149,626 of record NC_057849.1, read on the forward strand.
ACAATTATCTGAGATAAAGCCTATGGAAGCAGGGATTGTAGATTAAATAAATGTTGACATGGGTATTTCAATAAACATGCCACTCACAAGTTGTCAGGTACAGTTACCCTGGGGTTTGGAGACACAAAAACTCCTTTCAGCACTTTGGCATATCTCAAGTAATTAGAAGCCATCTGCCAAACCCTTCTATATTTTGTCTCCAACAGCCATCTTGAAATGGTTGAGGCTTTATTTCATGCTGGAGGGGATACACGCCTCTCCATCCTCAAACTGAGAGAGGCCACAGAGAGAGAGAGCAAGAGTGAGCAGTGGCAAAATGAGCACTGGGAGTTTGACAGTGAGGGAAGTTGGCTGCCCAATTAGTTGTTAGTGAGCTAAAACAAAGACAATTAAATACATAAATAAATAAAAACCTCAGCCTCCAACTCAAAGACAAAACCAAAGTCAATTTAGGACCTAGTCACAAGATAAAATTCCCAATATAACCGATTAAGGTAGAATTATTCAGGTGGGGTTATTCATTTTACTACATAGATTGCAGAATATATTTCTTGCAGCCAAGTGGTTTATATAGGCACCTGTTGCAAACAACTCATGGCCATCAGATTTTAAGTACATCATCTAGAGGTCAAAAATACTGAACTGGAGGAGAAAAGAGACACAGATTTTATACAGCAGCATTAAAAAGACATTGCAAACTAATCCACAGCTCACTGTGCTAATCCTCCAGTTAAAGAAGCCTTGATAAAAAGAAGCCAAGGTGGAATGTATGGGGGAAAAAACACCTTTATGCGGCACCCACCTTCCACTAGAAGTAGAGGAGGCTGATCAGTCTTCACTTGACTAAAGAGATTCCTCCAAGAGATGGGAATACAGAGGTAAAGAATGAGAGATAGTTATGTATTGACCATTAGAACTGGTCACTTACCTATAGGTTGTCAATTTGTGGATGAGCTGAGCTCATAAAGAAAATTGACTGAAATGTATTAACCATTAAAGAATATTTTGAGGAAGACTGTGCCTATACTTAAGGAATGGGATCCACCTAAATTAAAATGGAACCAGATGGCAGGAACAGCTAATGGGAAAGTGTTGAGGGAAGTATTTAAACTAAGTGCTGGGAGAAAACTGACAGGTGCTGAGAAGCAATCAGGTGAGGTATCTACTAAGGAAGTCAGTAAACCAAAGGTAACTATTTCTTAGCACAGGACTGGATGGATATCAGAGCTGAAAAGAAGGAGGAACAGGCTGAGATCACAGAGATATATTCCAGAAAAATCATATACAACCAGACAAAACAGATAATAAAAGTAAGTATATGGTCAAAGATAAAACCATAAACAGCTAGATGCTAATGTGAAAAACCTGAATTACTAATATAGTAATATAGATTTCCTGGCAGTGAAATATAGCTTTGGCACAACATGTAGTTCAGAAACATGGTGTAATGGAGTCATGTAATCCTTGTCTATAAACTATGCAGAAAGGGCAGATCTGGTAGAATAGTAATCTTATACCTGAAAGAGTCCATGGGATATAATGGGGCAAAATTTCTGAGTAACTAGGAACATAAAGAAGAATATGAATGGACACAATCCCCAGTCATAAGAATACAAATAATACTAGCTGAGGAAAAAATACGAGGGCACATTATTAAAGGAGATCAGAGGCACCTAACCTGTCTCTAAAAATCAGTAATAATAAGTAACCTCAACAACTCCCATATAAACTAGTTAGTTACAAATAATATTGAGACGAGAGTTAGAGAAGCAATTTCTTAACACCATAAATGATCACTTAGTAGAACAGCTAACTCTAGGGCACATAAGGTGAGAAGCTGTTCTCAACTTAGTCCTAAGAAACATACAGGAGCTGGTTTGAGCAGTAGCTGTAGTTCAGTCATTAAGTAATAGAAACCACAATGAGCTAGTTGGTGGGGTTCCCATGAACCATAGGAGCAGCATGCAGTTGTGCAGCCCCAAAAGTACAACAGGAACACACCATGCAGTCCTTGCTTCGGGGGAAAGTAAGTTGTGCCATTCCCCTCTGTGCCAGCTCATTGGGTGGAACACTAAAGGACAGAGTTAAGGCGCTGCCCACTGGCCATCCAAATCTACAGGATAGGGAGTAATGGTCCTGCAGAATGATCTCCTCCCCATGCTGTGAACTTCACTGCCTTACCTATTCTTGTTGCCCTGCCCAGGCACCTACCACAGGTTATGATTTAACCCAATATAACTGAGTGCAACATCTTTAGAACAAAAATCATACCCAAACTGGCATATCATATACAAACTGGCATTAGGACACTCAACTTTAGAAAGAAGGATTTTAAAAATAATGGAAGGTAGTCGGAAAGACCCTAAAGACAATTACTGCAAAGAGTAGGAATTTCAGGCCTGAAGCCTACATCTGCAGAGTGCTGAGTGCTTCCTGTGATGTGCTTTCAATTCCCATTGACTTCAGAGTTAAGAGTGCTCATTACTTCAGAGAATGTACTGAATGCCTTGTGGATCAGGCCCCAAGCTGATGAATATCACCACGTCAGTCCTGGGGCACCATTCTGGTTGCAATGGACTTCTGTTTCCCATACTTGTTTTAGAACTATATTTGAATGCACCATCACCAGGACATGTGGCTTGATTTGCGGAAAGCAGACATACAGTTAAAAACAAAGAATGTAATTAACGATTATGCAGCAAAACACAACAGCAGAACACACCACTCCTTGCTTGTACAAAACGAACATCACATTGACTTCAGCCACCTGAGAAAAATTGCAATCCCCCAGAACTGCACAGACAGACATTTGCTATTATCTGAAATAACAGCGGTTTCATAAAAAGAAGAAGTGTCCGGAACAGAGCTAGGTGTGACAGTTTGCTTAGCCTGGCTGTGGTGACCATTCCCACCCTCTTGGCTAGCTTCACATGATTGGCCAAGTCTTCCCCAGACAGCATGGGGATGGGATAATCATCATAGACTGCAAAAGTCCACGTTCCTGACCAGCCCTTGTACTGGACCAGCAACTTGGCTGTAGGCAAGTCAAAAGAGTTTGACTTGAAGGGTTGAATCATCACTTGGATCTCTAGGTCGATTAAATTGAGGTCCACTAAGGAAGCATGGATAGCCGACACTTTTGCTCCGGTGTCCCTCCACGCGGTGACCTTCTTCCCGCCCACACTCACAGTTTCCCTCTGCTCTGAGGGTATCTAGGAGGTATCTGGGCCTGAGGACCTCTGGTGTGATTCCGGTGCAATGAACTGTAATCTGTTGGTGTTCTTGGGGCAGTTGGCCTTTACATGCCCCAGCTCGTTACAGTTAAAACATTGTCCCAGCTGATGGGTCACTGAGGCAAAGTGGGTTGCTGGAGAACGGTGTGGTGGGAAGATAAGGTGTCTGGAGTGTTCCTTGGTGTGTAGTTGGGGCCTTGGGCTGCCCCCGGTAGTAGGGTATGGTCTGACGGTGTCCCTTCTGGTATCCTCTCCAACTGCGACCAGGGTTGTTTCTCTCTCCTCCCTCTACCATTTTGTTCCGGTTTGCCCCGCCTCTCTGGCGGTCTGGGACTGCTCGTATTGATCAGCATAAGAAGCAAGACTTTCTGCTGAGTCCATTTTCTTATCCCATAAACACTGTTTTATTTCCTCCTTGGACATATTCAGGAATTGCTCCTGAGCCATCAAATCCTTCAAAGCTAGTGACACCCCTTCCTTGGACCCATTTATCTAACAGATCCTTCATCTGGTTTAGATAAGCCACATAACTTAGTCCAGGTCCTCTCTTAAGGGCTCTAAATTTTACTCTGTAAGTTTCAGGTGTAACTTGAAATTGCTTTAAAACCAAATCCTTGCATTTATTATAGTCAGAAGCCTCATCAGGAGGCATCTTATTGAATAAGCCCAGATCTCTTCCAGTCAATTTTGCGACCAATGTGATAATCTTGTGAGCCTCAGGAATTTGATGGAGTGTGCACAGTCTCTCAAAGGTGAGAAAATATTCAGCAATATCACTGGATTCATCATACTGTGGATATAGTCGCTCCCATTTGTGGATTGTTGGTGAAGGTTTGTTAGGGTTATCCGGTATATTTTCCTGAGCCTTTGCCTTCTCTATCTCCAGTGCATGCTTCCTCTCTATTTCCTTCGCCTCCATTTCTCTCCTGTGGGCAGCCTTCATTTCTTTCTTTTGCCTCCATAGCTCTCCTGTGGGCAGCCCTCTTGGGCTTTTCTGCCTCTTTTGCTGCCTCCATTTATTTTTCCTTTGCCTCCATAGCTCTCCTGTGGGCAGCCTCTTGGGATTTTTCTGCCTCTTTCGCTGCCTCCAGTCTGGTTAACTTCAGTTTGTGTTGTGCCTTGGTTTCTGTCATTTTAGCCTCTCTGTTTTTAACTAACTTTACACCCGAGAGTTAGAAAGAAAACCACAAAACAAACAAAAAAAACCCACTCTGGCTTGTAAAATTTTGCTGTGCTGTAATCTGATACCTATGTTCTCTGATAGCTATTCTCAGCCTACAGAAAAATCCTTTAAAAAAAACTAACACCTTTGTCTCCAGGCAAATAGACAGAAAATCCCTCTAGCTGCTCTTAGCTTAAAAAAAACCTCTTTGGGTCTGTGAAAAACTTGTGAATTTCCCTGCAGGAGGTTAACTACCCTGCCTTTAGGTAGAGAAAACTCCAGCTCAAAAAAGAAAGATCCCTTTTGTTATGCCTGCTGCTCTGTCCCCCCGGCAGAGACACAGAATTTACAAAACCTTTTAAAATCCTGCTGTGCTTCTGGTTCAAAATGATCTCAAAATGATCTAAAAAAATCTCAAAATGATCCCCCCCAAAAATCTCAAAATGATCCCACCGCTCTGCCACCATGTCAAGATTCCTTCCCCACTCTGAACTCTAGGGTACAGATGTGGGGACCTGCATGAAAGACCCCCTAAGCTTATTCTTATCAGCTTAGGTTAAAAACTTCCTCAAGGTACAAACTTTGCCTTGTCCTTGAACCCTATGCTTCCACCACCAAGCGTGTTAAACAAAGAACAGGGAAAGAGCCCACTTGTAGATGTCTTCCCCCAAAATATCTCCCCAAGCCCTACACCCCCTTTCCTGGGGAAGGCTTGATAAAAATCCTCACCAATTGGTACAGGTGAACACAGACCCAAACCCTTGGATCTTAAGAACAATGAAAAAGCAATCAGGTTCTTAAAAGAAAAAAAGGAGTACTTGTGGCACCTTAGAGATTAACCAATTTATTTGAGCATGAGCTTTCGTGAGCTACAGCTCACTTCATTGGATGCATACTGTGGAAACTTCAGAAGACATTATATACACAGAGACCTTCATGGTTAAATAAAATAAATATTTTGCTCAAATAAATTGGTTAGTCTCTAAGGTGCCACAAGTACTCCTTTTCTTTTTGCGAATACAGACTAACACGGCTGTTACTCTGAAACCTGTTCTTAAAAGAAGAATTTTAATTAAAGAAAAGGTAAAAGAATCACCTCTGTAAATCAGAATGGTAAATACATTACAGGGTAATCTGATTCAAAACATAGGGAATCCCTCTAGGCAAAACCTTAAGTTACAAAAAGACACAAAAACAGGAATATACATTCCATTCAGCACAGCCTATTTTACCAGCCATAAAACAAAAGGAAATCTAATGCATTTCTAGCTAGATTACTTACTAACTTTTTACAGGAGTTCTGAGCTGCATTCCTGATCTGTTCCTGGCAAAAGCATCGCACAGACAAACAGACCCTTTGTTCCCCCTCCTCCAGCTTTGAAAGTATCTTGTCTCCTCATTGGTCATTTTGGTCAGGTGCCAGCGAGGTTATCTTAGTTTCTTAACCCTTTACAGGTGAAAGTGTTTTCCCTCTGGCCAGGAGGGATTTTATAGCACTGTATAAAGAAAGGTGGTTACCCTTCCCTTTATATTTATGACAAGAAGCTAGGTCACATTTAAAACGTACATATAAACAGCAAACACCTCTCCAGAAGAAAGGTATAACCACACCCACAGATGATCACAATCTTCCCTTCTAGCTTTATAATCTGTGAATCTATATAACTGTGTCCTGGAGGGGGAAAGGTGGACGATGGGCTGATTTATTATAAAAGACACAAAACCAGAGCAAGGATATATACCGTAAGCATCTAAGCACAAGGTAACTGATGTCAATAAGAGATAAAGATAACAAAGTCTTATGAAACAATATCATTGCCACAGTGTAATTAAATCTCATTATCTAGTTTATCACTTAGGAAAAATAAATGGAAAGAAAGCTACAATTGTATCATGTAGACCAATCCATACATGTAGCAAGTTTGCATGCATGTAATTCCAATGATAAATTGTTCAAAATTACTGAATAATTTTTATAATCTTAAAACTATATGCAGAGATATTGGGCCAGATTCACCAGAACAACTCTAATAAAACTCTCACTCCAAGATTATGATCTCAAAGGCCTCTGGCCAAAACTTTATCAAAACTTAACTCAAACTGTTATCCAGAAGTCCTCAGTCAGTTCTTGAAGTTTTACTCTCAGGTGTTTGCCTTGAAAGCCTGCAAATACACTCCAGACAACTCACCACAGGATGTGCCCTCCAAAGCTGGCAGTTCTCCTCAGCAAAGAAGGTACCTTATGCTTAGCCATGGCAGCCTTATGCTTAGGGCATGCAAACCATCACTTGCCTTAGCCTCTACTGTTCCCCTAGTTCCTCTACTGTTCCCCAAATAGTCCAAGATGTATTTTATACAAGTAGTCATGGCCAAAGTTGCAACAATAAACATCCATCCATTAATTGGCCAGTGAATCAGACTGGAGACCCTTTACAAAACTAACACATCTCCAATCAACACTGTAGCTCTCTTTATTTGGAAGCACAATTATCACACTTATGAATCTCATAGGATGCACTAGAGAGGAAGGTAACATTGATGGCAGTGCTAATCTGCTACTGGTGAACAATTCCTTCCTACTTCAAAACAACCTACCCGAGTAGTCCCAGGCATATGAGTGAGCCTTGACAGGTACTTCCTCTTGCTTGCCACATTACACAACCATATACTCCTCCTGGTCAATAAAGGACCACAGAAGCAGCCAGAAACATGAGAGCCAGCATGAAGAAGCTTAGATGGTCACAGGGAGGGAAAATGTCTGGCACTCACCATTCTTTTATATCTCATCCCATCCTCCAAGGCCAATTATTATGACTCAGTGGGTTGGAACACACCAGTGTGAACCTACAAAGGCCTGTGAATGCAATCTCAGGCAGTTAGCTTCAGAAGACGGATAAGAAGGGAGAAGTGGTGGTTACACTCCTATCCCGCAGCATCACCCAAGTGGAATACAGATATCCATGCTCCTCAAGAACAGCAGACATCAACATCAGTGTCTCAGCGTAACTTTGACCACTGTCATGAATAAGTTAAAGATCTACTAAGGCTGCCTTAACTGTGGAGTTTTGTAGTAAAAGGCAAAATCAATCTGGGAAGCCAGGAGTAGATGCTATTTTTTTTCCTGTACATCTCCTTTACTAAAGAAACATTTCCTCATCCCTTCCAGACATTCTTTTCATTTATTTGTTATGGTTCTTTATATTTTTCTTTCCCCCTAAACAACTGTAGCCTTCACCAGTACAATGAAGTTATTTATGTCTAAATTCTTGTTGCTTTCGGGATTTTTCTTTATGTATTTTGTAATTGCTGTAGTTGATTTATGACTTGTATGTCTCAGATGTAAAATGGAACTAGAATATAATTTTTTCAGCCCTTAACCTCTTTTACCCTACTTTGATTAACACCTGAAAGAAGAGCAGAGACATACAAAAAATAATCTCTCTAGTTTTTCCCCATAAAAGAACTCCTTCTCTAATTACATTGTTTTAGAAAAGTACTGAAGATCTCCCCTGATATGAATTAAACCAGCACCCAGTTGGTGCTTTATTATCTCTTCAACAAATGATTTATCGTTTGTCGTCTGAAAGCAAAAGAGGAGGAAAATTACATTTTCTGTACCACTAGAGCCAGCCCTCTGATTGGTTCTATGCTATAAAAGTGAAGATTACAATGAACAATACTGTTAGGATATCAGAAATAGTTAATCCTAACAAAACTGCTTACACAAACATACTGGTACTTGAGACAACTATAGCTAAGATAGCAAAACAATTTCTGTTTTAATCTTCTGTTTCTCACATGAACATGACTTTCTGAAACATTTAACTTTTGGGCTGACGTTTCCTATATTTGGTCTCTGCTTATAGCAGAATATTTTTCATTTTGTGAAAGTTACAACAAAATCCCTTCAGCCGTTTAGGCGCAGGTAAAAAAATTAAAAGTTCTCCAGTATTAAAAATTGTGGGATTATTCTTATTTTTCTAGTCTGGGCGGGGAGAGAGGACTCAGCAATTCATGAATTTTGAAATCTTTTACTTGGTTCATAGGCCTTTTTTTTTTTTTTTTAAGTTTGGTTTAAAGTGGCAAGGCTATTCAATGAACCACAGAAAATTTCATTAAGCTGTGGGGTGCACACCTAAAAATAAATGTGGAGGACATATATGTGCAGGTAATTAACTGTGCAGATAATTGATTATAGGAACTTCCAAACTCATCTGCTAAAGAAGGAAGAGATGTTGAGCTGAAGAGGGTTGAGGAAAAAAAAGACTGATGGGGCTTGTAAGTGCAGCAAACTGTTTATCGCCAGACTTGTAACACCTTTGTGGCACCAGAAGCCCATTAACTCTGTAGCAAGGAACTTACAAGCTTTTCTGCTGGTGAAGCCTGTACAATTTGTAAACTGTGCAAGCTAAACAGCTGTGTTTCAAGGAATTTACAAGGTCAGTAGGCTCTTTTCCTATTTTCCTTAGAAAATCCAGGAAAAATGGATGCACACTACTAGCACTAATACCATATTAATGTTGTGGAAGGAAGCATTCATATATTCGTTAAATTCCAAAGTGAACATTCTTGCAGTGTTGGTTTGACCTTTTGTCATGGGCGTAACCTTAAGGTTTAGAATTTCCTGACTTTAGATTACTTGATTTTGCAACTTTGATATTGCATTATTTTGTGTGTAGGTTATAAATGTGAGACAGAGCAAGAAGAATATAGTACATGATACTGTAAAATCAAAGGGGTTTTGGCATGAATGTGGGACAGCCTGGATCACCGACTCACAGAATTATCACTCATGAGTAATGCTGATAAAGCCTTTATACCAACCCGTACCATCATGTATTCTCTTCCCTCTCTTTTCTCATTTATTGTACCTATTTAGACAGAACAGCAAACAATAATTAAAAGTACATTAAGTAGCTGGGATATCACATCACTATATCAATATTAGTAATTCACATCACAGTTACATCAGTACGACGATATGAATGTTGAAGATTGTGGAAGGGTAAACAAAAATCTTTAAAAGCAGAATTTATACCTGTGTACAACAACATAAGCAGAAGTCTTGGAATGCTGTCTTTGTTTTGGCTTAAACGTGACTAGATCAGCTTGGCCAAATGTTTTCATTCTACTATCCAGTTAGTGCTAATTTTCTTTCCTGTGTAGGAAAATATTGTTGCACATGCCGCTATGAAAATGAATGACTTTTTGGGAACACATTGGCGAGGGCAGACTACTAGGTAACAGGAATCTTTCTGGATATCATAATGCTCACCTAGAAACTATGAGGGTGACATTAATCCTCTGTGATATTTAGAGCATCTTAACAACACTTGTCAATAAAAGTGTGCTCTATACTCAGAATTTTAAGATAATCAAAAGTCATATCTTTTGAGCATTTATTCTAAGTGTCTATTTTTTGCATCCAAGCATGCACAGTATAGATACATGACCTAGGGAAAAGCGTCAACTTTTAATATTTCTTTCCCTTTGATAAAACTAGTAAGAGCAAAAACATCTTTATATTATTCAGTATATGAGAAAGTATAGTATATTCATGTGTCATTTAAGCGTTATTTCCAATAATGAGCTGACCTTCTATTCTCCTTAACCCTTTTTTCATCAAAGCCACCTACACCCACTTTGCCTTCTGTTTCTCTAATCTGCAATTATTTATGTTTTCTTCATGCTGCTCCATCCGCCATGGGAGCAAAATTGTATTTGGTGAAATATAGAGCTAATTATACCATGAACCCAACAACAAAAAGACAGAGCAGATGTTACTTCAGACGTGCTAACAGTCCCTATGCTTAATGCACACATAGCAAAGGACTGAAGACAGCATTTGAAAACAATATCTGATCAGGATAGCTTAAACATGCAAATCTTTTTAACACAAAAGTCAAACAGAGAAGCATTGTCAATAAGATCTGATCACATACTCTGCTGATCCCAGAATCCCTGTGTTCTAACTGATTTTTCAAGACTATAATAAATATGTGAATCCACCTTGTTACCATTTGAAGGGTGGGATATACAATATTAGCTAACGATACTAAACTTGCTTCCAATTCTGGTATTTAGCTTAGCTTTTCTTCTTTCTGTTTACCCATCAACTTATCAAGTTCTAAGTTTGTACACTGTCCATCTGTTTATACATTGGAACATATTTTAAAATGTGTTTAAAAAGATCAGAAGAAAGAGACCTATGGGTAATTTATTGCATAGGCCTTGAAAAAAACTTTTTTTCTAATTCCCATCTATGGATACACAAACAGTGTAAAGTCAGTGTGAATAAGCAATTAGAAAAAACAGGTCTTAAAAATGAAAATAATATGGAATAAATGATGAAGCCAAACTGATCCTATTTTCCTAAAAATATTATGATTCATCTACTATATAGAAGGTCTTTGCCGATATTTAGTTTAGTGACAAAGTACCCATCTTGCTGTTCATGTGTCGTAGAGGAAATTGAAGAATATCATTATACCAAGAAGATCTTCTAACTGTTTTTTGTTGTATGTTACACCTGAGATACTTCCAAATATGTCCCTTCTATCTGTGTTTAAAACTTAGAAAGTTCTTCCTAAACATAAAATATGCTTAAGTCTTTGTTCCGCATATTTAGGTCCAAATTGTCAGAAGTTTGCATGTGCAGTTCAGGGATCTGCATGTTCTCATCCCCATTCCATATGTTACAATTAGGTTACAGTGGATGATGTTATGGGAAGCAGGACGTCTAGACACCCTGGTAGTGGGGGAGAGAGATGAGTTTGTTGCCAGATAATTGACAGACAGGGAGATGGATTTGAGGACCAGGATCAAAATAGATGTGGAATGGAGCCGTCAGCAAAGGAATGCAAACCAAGCCCCATATATTTACCAAGGCTATTGTCCTATTATGCGAGTAGGGAAAGATCTTCTTGTCCTCACAAGACACTTTGGATTTGGGAAAATAGGTATCAATGGTCCTTATCTTCTAGCCTCCCCAAAATTACCCTGCAATGAGGGGCTTGGCTAACCCATCCTCTCTGAAGACTAGGGAATGGGGCTACCAGGCCAAATTTGGAATTCGGGGAAAACAATACCACCAATCCCCTTACGCACAGATGACACTGATAATAAACAGATAGAGTGTTCTAGGGCCTTCGGATGGGGAGAGGCTGGAGATGGGGCAGTTGGGGGAAAGGCCTGAGCAGATAATCTCACTGCAGGTTTGTGATCTATTAGTAATTTGGAGTTGACTTTCAACATCACAGTAGGGCAGCAAAGCTCTGCTGTTTTCAGATGAGGTGTGAGCCTTTCCCACCAGCAAGGACACTGGCAGATTCATGAGATGAGTAGTAGCCAAACTGCAAAATAGCTCATATTAAAAATATATTGGTGGGAGAACACTGTTGTGCCTCCGCAGTTGCAAAGAGGTGGTAGGAAAGCACGGCAAGCACCTCTTACTAGCTCTAGAACAGAAAAGCATCTGACCACATCACATGCCAGCTCTCATCAAATGCATCTCCTCCTAGAGAGGCTGGGTGACACTTTCATTTATATCTTAAGGCAGCTGAAAGCCCTCTTGTCCCATCAATAATCAGAGGGAGACTGCCAATGACCAAGTATTGCATCTCGGCCAATAAAAGGACACCAGTATTAGAAGCTGGCAGAAGCACAGGTGATTAATACTTATCACCAATCAAGGTAATGAACTGATGGCTGCAGTAGTTAGGAGGGAGTTTGGCTTTCATTATGAGGGATTTAACAGGGCTAGAGAGTGTTCTCTCTGCAACCTGTCCATGTGGTACAGTGGAAGCATGTTATGTTACATTTTAGGCTTTGCATATCTGTGGAAAGATTTGGGTGGGGGAGCCACCAATGAGAGTTTTCCCCTAAATTATCATCAGCCTAACACAAGGTTATTAGGCTATTGCAAATTATTTAAATCCAGGTACAAATTCATTACAGCCAATCTGGAAATGAAACAGTAACCCATGGGCTATGGGGCTGGGTAAGAAACTTCAGAATGTCCCTTCCTTCTATTTTCCACTTTTATCAATTCACTCTACAGAATGCCCATACAAATATTCAGGGTGATTCAAAATAACTGGCAGGCCTTGCAATCCAATAAAATTCCTGTATCTGTTATCCCTTCATAACTCCTAATACATTATACATATGTAATCTACTTTCTTATCACACTAAGAAGGCGGCTAGTGAATAACTAAGACCATTTTGGTAGAGTAACTGGCAAAAACAAACAAAGTATATTGTAATCAAATACATAGTACACCACTTGATAATAAAGATATATACACAGTCCAGAAACCTTTGAGTGAATTGAGTCACTCTTAACACTGTTCACCAAAGATAGGTTTTAATTATGAACTGTATGAACATTGTGCTGCTCAATCGCCTATATATATTTAGTGGCCTTTGCACAATATATCCAAAGGCATTTTATAGCAAGATAAAATACATAAACAACCTGTGCAACTATCGTAGAACTCTAGTAAGGATAAATCAAAAAGATGAGTTTTAAATTCAATTTTTAAAAGGTTACTCATATCAACAGAAAGAATTTCCCTAGTCATGAGACATCAGGAAAATCTCCCCACCAACACCCTGATGGCTATTCAGGGGACACCATCATAGGGCCTAATCACATCAGCCACACTATCAGAGGCTCATTCACCTGCACATCTACCAATGTGATATATGCCATCATGTTCCAGCAATGCCCCTCTGCCATGTACATTGGTCAAACTGGACAGTCTCTACATAAAAGAATAAATGGACACAAATCAGACGTCAAGACTTATAGCATTCAAAAACCAGTTGGAGAACACTTCAATCTTTCTGGTCACTCGATTACAGACCTAAAAGTGGCAATACTTCAACAAAAAAACTTCAGAAACAGACTCCAACGAGAGACTACTGAATTGGAATTAATTTGCAAACTGGATACAATTAACTTAGGCTTGAATAGAGACTGGGAGTAGTAAAACTATTTCCCCATGTTTATCCCTCCCCCAACCCCCACTGTTCCTCAGACGTTCTTGTCAACTGCTGGAAATGGCCCACCTTGATTATCACTACAAAAGGTTCCCCCCACCGCTCTACTGCTTGTAATAGCTCACCTTAAGTGATCACTCTCACTACAGTGTGTATGGTAACACCCATTGTTTCATGTTCTCTATGTATATAAATCTCCCCAGTGTATTTTCCACTGAAAGCATCCAATGAAGTGAGCTGTAGCTCACGAAAGATTATGCTCAAATAAATTTGTTAGTTTCTAAGGTGCCACAAGTCCTCCTTTTCTTTTTGCAAATGCAGAATAACACGGCTGCTACTCTGAAACCTATGATTATATAGTATTTCAATGAATTGAGTACTTATGTACAAGTGTAAAACATTTTGGAGTTTGTTACTTATCACAATACTTTAAAAAGTGATATATCTTTAATACCAATCATCACAGCATGAAATAAACTGTGAGTTTGCTTCATTTGGTTGAAGAATCTAAAATAGTGGGATTAAAAATAATTATTAATAAAAGACAGACATAAAACCTGCCGAACTGTTTGAATCTAAAGATATCAAGAGATGGAATGAATGCTGAATTTATGTTGTGGAAAATTGGTCCCAAGTTGGTTTTACACTTCATCAGAAAGCACTTTTGTCTTGTATGCAAACAGTTAATGAAGCATACCAAAACTGTAACTTTTTTCATTGGCACAAGTGTGTCAAAGCTTTAGATTACATTTTACAGTTACGTGTGTTTTCAAAATGGTAAATTATTTATTTATTTATATTTAGACTGAGGGATGTGATCTTAATTTCAAGTAAGATACCTCCTTACATTTTCAGTTATTGATAAACTTAGATTATTAGGTGCAATATACCATAACCACCATTCACACCTGAACCACTCAAATTTTGTTCCTTCCAAATGTATTTGCCAGTAAGAGATGGCAACATATTTACCAATTTTGCATAATAAGCTCTCAGAATGTAGGCACTGTGAGAACTGCATTGTCATTATCCTACATGCCACCTCTGGCTTTAGAATTTTGAAGAATTAAGCCTTCAGATTTGACTTTTAAAGCCTCGGGCAGGTAGTAAAATTGTGTTCCAACAACCATTATGTGGATGTGGTTGGAAACAACACAAGAATTACTGTAAGAAGGTTGCAGTTATACTTTTATACATTTTTCCAAAAAAAAGGGGTTGATAATTTCTTTTGTATTGAAACTGAAATAAATGCACAGGGCAGGAAAGACTCCATATTAACCTGAACACTATTCTTTAAAAAAATATTTTTTTCTGTTCACACTGTAGTGTCATGGTTTCTGCACCAAATAGTGTTCACCTACATCATTATCTACTTTAATCTTTACTGTGAGTTTCTTGTCATGGATATTAAAAATAAAAACAAAATTTCTAGGGCAGACAGTCTCATTATGCATTTATTTTAAACATATACACTAGCAACATTAACTTGAGGCAATTACTGAATTTTACACAACTGAAAACATAGTTACCTAACCTTAGTTTACCAATAGGTCAGAAAGTCACAAATGAAAAGGTGACTGACATTAATGTTCCACTAGAAAAGAAACTGTAGAAAACCTTACAGCGGAAGACCAAGATATATTTACTCAAGAAGCTGTACAAGTTGTTTCAACTCAACAGCAGATGCGCTTTTTTTCTCAATGACCCTGTCAAGAACACACGGGTCCTGACCAGCAGGCCAATAGCAGGCCTGATTACTTTAACATGGGGTGTGCTAGCTCTCCAAACCTTAGAGAACTTCTCCCATTGAGGACTTCACTTAGGATGGCAAAATCCAAGAGTTGGTGGCCCTGACTAAAGTAGGTCTATCAATTCAAGATGAGTCCTTAGAGGCTGAGATACATAGGAAAACTCTGGGAGAAGCCTTAAGAGTTGATGGGAGAAGCATATCTAATCTCCTCTTATAATGGGCATTTCCAGCAACCGCAATATAGTTAATATTGTGAAATAGTTTACATAATTTCAGTAATAAAACTCTCAGACCAGGTCTTTATGCCCTATTGTTAAACTCAGATATTACAGTGATGTGTACCACTGAAGTAGGATATAGATTGACAGAATAAATAGGTAATAGATCCAAAGTGTTTCAACCTTACCAGGTTCCTCATGATCCTAGAAGAAACTATTGTTAAGATGCATCCTCTTAACTTCTAATTCTGTTATTATTTACCATAACAGTATATGTTAATGTAAAGCATAATTTCAATGCTTTGATTATCTTGCTAAAAGTTATTGCCACTTTATTTTATGGCATTTTTAATGAGTTAGACCCTTACATTCAGATAAGCTCCTTAAAGGATGGCAAGCCCAGAAGGGTAAACAACCCCCATGGTTACAATATCTTACACTGAAACACTTCCGGCACTTGTAATTCTACTTGCAGTCAACTTTAGGTTGTGATCTTGTCAGCCCACATTTGTTCAGCCATGTTGGACTTGGTCAGTTCTTTGATAAAATACTTTCAAAGAAAATCCAGTTGCTGTAGGAAGGTGTGGTGGTGATTCAATAACTGATACGCATCCCCTCTGAGTCCATAGGGAACAAGTGTTCCAGTGTGGTGCTAGGGGCCGTTGTGCTGCTCGTGGTACTGTCTTTCAGATGAAATGTAAAACTGAGTTCTGACAACTTGCAGTCATTAAATATCCCATGGCAGTTTTCACAGGAGTACATGTGTTAACCCATATGTCCTGGCCATATTCCAAATGCATAATTGCATTCTGCCTACCTAAATTCCCTATGCAGATTCAGCAGAATACAGTACTGTTAATCTTCTGTCCTACCTTGCTACAGCATGCTTTTAAATATGTATTGCCTTTTGCTCAAGAACTAGCTAAACTGACCCATATATAGGCATATCATTCAGAGAGGGTTTTGGGATAATAGGTGAAATACATGTCAGTCATATTTAGATAACTGCTCTGAACAGCATATTTTAAAACATGTACGTGTAAAAAAATGTTTGCAGTAATTTGTTAAGCTAATATTGTTTATTTTTGACAAATCAATTGATGGAAGTCGGGTTATATTTCTCAGAATCATTGAACAAAACATCTAGTAACTGATCTACCTGATACTGAGAAAAAGCCAGAAACCTCTATTGGCTAATTCTATCCTGTTTTAATATTTTTCCAATGAAAAAAAGGTAGAAGATGCATTTCCTGCACAAAGTTTAAAGGCAAGGCAGTTAGATGCAATCTAGGAAGGTGTGAACATTTAGAATATATAGAAGGTGAACAGCCAAAAAAACACACCAAACCTCTAGATAATTTGAGGCTCAGCTTTTTTTTTATTCAGATAAAGGACAAATTTAAATGGCCCATCCTCTGAAATTGAAAGATCTTGTTTCAGAACTTTCTGATGAAGAACACTTTTCAGCTGATGAGTGCTACTGATTGTCCTTTAAGGTATTATAATCATCTTCCGCCTTCAACTACTGTATGGTAGACCTAAATGTCCTTTAATTCTTGCATCATAATCACAGGCTACATTGCTATAGTACTTAGTTGAAGTGAAACCAATGAAGCAGGACGGAAGGAGACTAGGCTGATTGAAATTGGTTTCTGAATTCAGTCAAACGATCTAATCTGTCTCTCTATGTATTCAAGAATGTCAATCACTATGCATCAACTCTAGAAATTAAAACACTGAAACACCATCCAGGTAGGACTATCTTATTTTCCCCTTCTCTAGTCAGGTTTCAATTGCACGGGTCTTCTACAAAATTATATGTATAATTATATGGAGTAAAAGTACTCAGTGGCGATTATGTACAGCCTCTATGAGGGAATTATAGAATTGTAAGCCTGGAAGGGACCTTGAGAGGTCATCTAGTCCTGTCCCCTGCACTCATGGCAGGCCTAAGTGTTATCTAAACCAGGGGTTCCCCAACTTGGTTCATGGCTTGTTCATGGTAAGCCCCTGGTGGGCTGTGAGATGCTCTGTTTCCCTGAGCGGCCGCAAGTACGGCCGCTCGCAGGTCCCAGTGCCCGCTATTCGCTGTTCCCGGCCAATGGGAGCTGCGGTAAGTGCTGACCCATCCCCCACCGCTTCCCGCAGCTCCCGTTGGCCGAGAATGGTGAACCGCAGCCACTGGGAGCTGTGAGCGGCAATACCTGTGGACGATCAGGTAAACAAAGTGTCTCGCGGCCTGCCAGTGGCTTACACTGAACAAGCCATGAACCAAGTTTGGGAACCCCTAATCTAAACCATCCCTGACGGGTGTTTGTCTAACCTGCTCTTAACAATCTCCAATGATGGAGATTCCACAACCTCCCTAGGCAATTTATTCCAGTGGGAAGGCCTTGTCAAAATAAAATTTTAAATCTTATGGCTACAGCTACCTTTTCATCCAATAACTCTCAGTGATCTGACACAGTGAATCTGGGTTGTATTCACTTGGTTATGGAGTTAAATATTTCTTACTGTGAGTTTTAAGTCTGCTTTGCAGCTAAAATTGCTCTGATTCGGATGACACTGAGTGCCTCTGTGATGGCAGATCCAAGTCAGGGAGGGGAATGGATAAATGCAATGTCTCCTCCACTTAAGCTACAGGCAATTTTGCTCACAAAGGCTCTGAAGGTTTCTGAGACCTTAAGACTACAGCTGGAGATTTCAACACATGCCGTTCTTGCATAGTAAAAGGCAACATATACGGAGTCTGTTACCGATGGAGAATGTCAATATCTTGTTTCAGAAGAGCAAGATGTGAGCAAAATTCAAGCAATTCTGAGCCCCATGCTGAAGAAACCATCTCTTCATGATGACATTCTCACTGATCTGTCGTGAGCCTTCTTATCTTAGTGATGATTACTTAGAAATTGAGAGCACGGCAATGCTGGCAAAACCGGAGGTGAAATCCTGGCTCCATTGAAGTCAATGGCAAAACTCCCTTTGACTTAATTGGAGTCAGGCTTTCACCCCTGCAGTTCTCAGATCTCCTCTCCTTTCAATCAATTTTAGGCTCAGATAGCTATGAAGAGTGTGCTGGTTTCATTGGTTAATGGTTTTCTCTTGGTGATGGACAAATACTAAGGGACAGATCCTCAGCTGGTGTGCATAGATGAACATGCACCTGTTTACACCATCTGAGAATCTAACTGTTAAGTGTCCAGTCTGATATTTTTAGCTCATTGAATTGCTTTGATATCATGACTATGGATTTATTTCAGATAGGGAATGCTTGAGTATATCCTCTCTTTTCTCTGAAAAAAGAACAGGAGTACTTGTGGCACCTCAGAGACTAACAAATTTATTTGACCATAAGCTTTCATGAGCTACAGCTCACTTCATCGGATGCATCACGAAAGCTTATGCTCAAATAAATTGGTTAGTCTCTAAGGTGCCACAAGTCCTCCTTTTCTTTTTGCGAATACAGACTAACACGGCTGTTACTCTGAAACCTGTCTTTTCTCTGAGAGGACTAAGAGGGTAATACCACATGTTACATAAGAATCACAGGAAAAGAGATGCAGATTGTTGCAGGTCTCTATTCTGTCATAGCCCCCTGTTCAATGTGAATGTGAGATCACTAGAGGAGACAGCATGTTGTTTTGAGATGTGAGACCACAGCAGTATGCTGAGCATACACAACACCATGTCCATCTTTCATCTGACCCACTGGGTACCATTGTTTGATTTTCCTAGTGTCTGCCTAAGACTGGATCACAGACACAAGCTAGCTGTTTGAAACATACTCTGGATACGACAGAAGTGATTCTAGGTGGCTTCTTGGAACAGTAGCAAGATGAGACAATGTAAATAGCTCTCTTTTTGAATGGAGGCATATGTCTGCCTTCTATCACAAAGGTTTTCAGTCATGGGATCCTATCAGTTGTCCAGATAGCATCAGTAC
This sequence comes from Chelonia mydas, assembly GCF_015237465.2. Lineage (NCBI taxonomy): Eukaryota > Metazoa > Chordata > Testudines > Cheloniidae > Chelonia > Chelonia mydas. Next base: position 76,168,935 of record NC_057849.1, read on the forward strand.
CCAAGAGTAATTTTTATCACCTATGTGACCATTTCCTGTCAGATAGGAAGTTTATGATTGGTTATGGCTGCGAGTGCACAATGAGATACTTCTTACATAGAGAATATTAATCTAAACTCCACAAACTTCAATGGCTACTAATTAGTTTCCAGGTACAACTCAGGTGTTCTTTTAGTCTTTGAAGTCTTTTACAGCTTGTTTCCTATGTATCTTAAACACTAACTCTCTGTGTTATATCCTGACAGTTGAGATCAGCTGGGATAGCCTTAAATTTGTATTTAGGCTGGTGGCAGGGCACTCAACTCTAGAAATCAATTTTACCTCCTTGATCTGATAGAACTTGATACTGAGCTAATTTAGATGTGTTTTGAAACTTGTAGGCCTGATTCTCCTTTCATTCATGCTATTGTAAATCAGGAGTAACTCCACTGACTTCCATAGAATTACACTGATGTAAAATGGATATAAGTGATAAAGAACTAGATACACTGTATTTAAAATATTGCTTGTGCACTTAGAGATTTAAGATGGACATGATGTGTTCATTGAAAAATAAATATGCTTATTTTATATTTAATTTCTTCAGCCTTATAGGATTAGAAAGTATTTAAAGTAACTAGCTTCTCTGGGTTGACAAAACTGAATATTTTCAATAAAAAGGTTTTACATTTGGGGGATTAAGGGGTAGAGAAAAGCTCAAGAGTCTTTGGAATATTCTGTGTAAAAGCAGGCAGGTTTGTTTTTTAATAATTTTGCGTATTGAATAACAACAGATTGTGCTAAACTGACAATCCCTTCTCTTCTTCTCCCTCTGACATGCAAACCACCAACACACAAAGGGAGTCACATTCAGAAGGAGATTATGATGCAATGATCTCGTTGTGAATGTTGCATTATGGCTTCAGCAGCGCTGTAAGAGCTCCCTTGGCACTTGTGCTTACAGCAATTTGAATTTCTCTGGCAGCTAGGTATGATTTGTGACATATTTCAGCCTTGTTCTTCATTGAAAGAGAACACTGGCAAGTGCACAAGATATTTACAATGAAGAATGGAAGGGAGAAAACTTAAAGAGGAACATCTGAGATAGACTTTTGCTTTTTCTTAAGGTAATAACCATTGCTTTAGAACAAGAACCAGTTGCCAGGTTATCTATGACAATTTTCTTCAGCACGATAATTTTGTGCCTATTTAGGGGCCTAGTCTGTCATTATTATATGTGTCACTCTTGTTAACAGTGATAAGAATTATTATATATATATCATTGGCAGAAAAGAACTCCATTTATATACACCTGAAAAAATCCTTCTAAAGACCATATGACAAGTTTTTGTACAAGCAAAATTAGATTTCCTTATAAATGCACATATAAATCCATCATTGCACTGCAGGAATCTTAAATAGAGCAAGACAGATTATCTGAATATCCTGGGGGGTCACCTTAAACCTTCAAAGAATCAGTGTTTTGAAAAGGTTTGGGGTGCCAGCCAGGAAGGCTTTGAAGTCTGTGCTCTGGATTCCTTAAAACTGGAATGCAAATTTTACTTCCTGCTGACTCAGGTCTCCTGAATTTTAGAACACGCTGGCCAGCTTCCTAAGGCTGACCAGATCTTGTGCAGAGGCTGTTCCCTGCATCCCTTCTGTCATGAGTGCAGTAGAAGAATCATAGAATATCAGGGTTGGAAGGGACCTCAGGAGGTCATCTAGTCCAACCCCCTGCTCAAAGCAGGACCAATCCCCAATTTCTGCCCCAGAACCCTAAATGGCCCCCTCAAGGATTGAACTCACAACCCTGGGTTTAGCAGGCCAATGAGCTATCCCTCCCCCCAGTAAAAAGGATCCTGTTTACAAGCTTCTCTAAGACTCTCTGAGACTAACAACGGTTGGTGCCTCCTCTTCCCCCATCTGCATATGAAACACAATGAAGATATACTAGCTAGCCTTGGGGAATGCAACCAGCTCCACAGTACAGGATATGCTCTGTGCATGAGCATCCCAGAGTGCAGTGAAGTCATGCAGGTTGACCTTGGGTAAGCTTATCTGGAGCAGAATCTTAATGGAGAGGCATGGTACACCCTGGGAAGACATAATGAAACTTCCATTAAAGAGTTTTGCTTAACTGGGATTAGGCTAATAAGGTCTGTACCATATCCAGTAAAATGAATTCACACTTCAATTCACAGGTAAAAATAGCCTGTTGATTAAAACATATTTCTTCCTTTTTGGCCCAGTTTTCTAATTATTTTACCTTATACAATTGGTTTGGCAAGTCCTTTTGTTAATACAGTTCCTGTTATTTTTAAAGCAACTGATTATATGGCCCACACTTACTATCTGGTACTTAAAACAGAAAAGAATGCACAGTAGAGATCTCATGTTCACCTTTGGGAGGATAAGGGTGCCTATATGGTCATAAATCTTCTACCAGCAGGCCAAGTAAACAATATTTGTGTAAATGGGTGTGATACCAATGGTATTTTTGCAAGAAACCTTCTTCCCAAGGTAGAAAAATTATGCTTCATTTAAGCTTATCAGGAAGTCTCCTAGGACTTGCCTTAACTAGATAATGTTATTGTGTTTGAAAAAAATAATGAAAAGACAAGTTAGGTAGCACAATGCCACACAATGCTGACCACAATGAATTGGTCAGAGTAGACCCAGACAAGTCATGTTCCCCATCATGTCAGTTAATCACAATTGACAGATGATACTGAACATGATTTAGTCGGGCCTCTACTGATTGAGGAGTTGTGGTATTCTTTTTCATTTGCAGAAGTCTTATTCCAGAAGATGTTGAATATCTGGTGAGGTTGAGCCTGTGATCTGCCAAGCATTAGCATTAGCATCCAGTGGTTCTAAAGCAACTTGCAGGATCAGATCTTTAAAATAAGTAGCTGAACCAGCTTTATTCTAAACATCTATTTTGTGTTTAGTTTTTCTTTACACATTGAGATAGTATTGTAAGTATGTTTTGGAAATATTTATAAGGTTTCTTTTTAGTTTTTATCTACTTTGATTTTAAATAATGTACCCATACCATTTCTAGGTGCATAGACAGGTACTTTGGGTTTGATTTATAAGAAAATGCTACAGTACAACAGGGTATATCATGGTTTTATTATTGATCTCGAACAGAGGACACAGAGCTGCAGCGCAAATTTAATGCATGCTTCAAAAAAAAAAAAAGAGAAGAAAATAACTGGCTATAGCCATTAGCTATCCTTTACTAAATATGTACTTCAGTTTTAAATAAACAGTACTAGAAATAAAATGAATAAAAAGCACATAAGAAAACACTAGTTTGATCGCGAGCATAAACTCTGCTCAGTGTGAAGAGGGGGTCAAAAACCAAACAAAATATTAGAATATATAAATAATTAACCAGAAGGAAATACAAAAAAAATAACAACATTGTACAAGTTGATAGCACGGCATCATGTAGAATATGGTATTCATTTTGGATCACCCTATTTCATGAAAGATATAATGGTAACAGAAAAGGCCCAGAAACAGAAAGTGCAAAAATTTCTGTATGAGAAGACATGAAAAGTGTGGAACTGTTTAGTTTAGGGAGTGTGAAAGGAGACATATTAGATGTATATAAATAATGAGAGTATAGAAAAGGTAATCCAGGCACATCTATTTACCCTTTTTCACAGAACAAGAACATAGAAATGTTCCAGAAAATTGAAAGGCAACACATTTAAAACAAATAAAAAGAAATGTTTTTTAAACAACCCATAATTAACCCATGGAACTCAATGTGAAAGGCTATCAGTGGGGTCAAATGCAGGATTCAAAACAGGATTAGGCAATTATATTGGTAATAAGAACATCCACATTTAGATTAGATAGCATAACAAATATATGAGATATTTCAACCATTAACTGATGGGAGCTAGGAAGAAACTACCCCTTGCATTTTATTCCATACTTCCTCCAAAGCATCTCACACTAGCCATTGACAGGATACCAAACAAAACAGGCCATCAGTCTGATCCAGTATGACAAATCCTTACTATGTTGTCTGAGCAATGATTATCATTGGGGAATGTTTTACATTTAAAGAGTGTTTTTTTTAAAAAATCACATATATTAATAAAAATTCTTTATATAAAGCAGTTTCGTTAAAAATAATTAAAATGTATGGTTACATTAACATTGTCCTTTAGGGTTTTTTAGGGAAAAATATGTATTTAAAGAGTAATACTATACAATGTTGAATATTTTAGGATTTAGAACATAATTGTCAGGTGTGTCTCTCTGTACAATAGCTCAGCAATTATGAAAAGTTTAAATTGTTTAATATGTCTACTTATAAGAAACATCCAAAGATGGGTTTTAAAAAAAATCCAACTGAAATAATTTTAAAACAAAATTGGCATAATTTAATGTCTGTTGTATCTAGTTGTAGTGCAGTGTTTAGTCCTTATTTAAACAGTTTCTTTCTTTTTTTACTTTACAGAAAGAGAGATACTGACTTATTCATTTCAGTTAGCAAGAAATTTCTCAACTTCCTTTGGTGCTTACATGCAAGAATATTTCCGACCTCATCTCTGCATGTTATTTTATCTTTCAGTGGTAATTAACAGAGTCTTAATCTGGCTAATGTTAATGACCACTGTTCTTTCTTTAAATCCCAGTTAAACCAAGCTTATTAAAGGCCAATTAAAGAAAGTCTTATGTGATCTGAATAACACTGTGACCAATTTTTTTTTTTTACAGCTATAACTCTTTATTTTGGCTGATAAGTGTGGTTAAAACTTTTCATTGTGTGGTCTTTTTATGTTTTTTTAAAATATTATAAATGACTTGTCAGGGGGAAAACACCTGTCTTGGGGGAGAAAAATCCAAGAGATAAGTAAAAATGGTAATATTCAGATTGTCTCATATTTTTGACGGTCAACTTCTGATTTTATTCTTCTTCAAATATGAAAAAGCTACTAAGCAGCAATATGCACTTGCCTGAAGCAGTACTGGCAGAGCTGGTTGTCATCATTGACCAGGAAGAAGCAGGGACAGGAGATGCTGGTCTTAAAGACTCATATTCTGGGTGTAATCTAATTCCCATACTGGGAAGCCGGAGGGGTTCGCCAGGGTGGAGATTCTCATTATCCACTAGCTATACCAACAGGTTTCAGAGTAACAGCCATGTTAGTCTGTATTCGCAAAAAGAAAAGGAGGACTTGTGGCACCTTAGAGACTAACCAATTTATTTGAGCATGAGCTTTCGTGAGCTACAGCTCACTTCATCGGATGCATACTGTGGAAACTGCAGAAGACATTATATACACACAGAGACCATGAAACAATACCTCCTCCCACCCCACTCTCCTGCTGGTAATAGCTTGTCTAAAGTGATCATCAAGTTGGGCCATTTCCAGCACAAATCCAGGTTTTCTCACCCTCCACCTCCCCACACACAAACTCACTCTCCTGCTGGTAATAGCCCATCCAAAGTGACCACTCGCTTCACAATGTGTATGATAATCAAGGTGGGCCATAGGAGAGTGGGGTGGGAGGAGGTATTGTTTCATGGTCTCTGTGTGTATATAATGTCTTCTGCAGTTTCCACAGTATGCATCCGATGAAGTGAGCTGTAGCTCACGAAAGCTCATGCTCAAATAAATTGGTTAGTCTCTAAGGTGCCACAAGTCCTCCTTTTCTTTTAGCTATACCAACAGAACTATTAACACTAATTACACAAAGATAATACGCATAACCTTTGTAATATTTACAGGTTTGAAGACAAGGCTCAGTCTGAAGAGAAAGGAGAAGCTCTGGACTCTGGAGTGTCCGACTCAGGCATGAAGCGGTAAGATGGAACTAGAGAGATGATCGGTCCACCCCAACGCTTATACCCAGAGTCCAGAGGCAGACCAAGAATTCTCTTGTCCCAGGCACAGGGTGTGCATTTGTACCCACAATGGAATACACATAGGAACCAGCACTTACACAAGAACAGCCATACTGGGTCAGACCAAAGGTCCATCTAGCCCAGTATCCTGTCTTCTGACAGTGGCTAATGCCAGGTGCCCCAGATGGAATGAACAGAACAGATAATCACCAAGTGATCCATCCCAAGTTGCCCATTCCCAGCTTCTGGCAAACAGAGGCTAGGGACACCATCCCTGTCCATCCTGGCTAATAGCCATTGATGGACCTATCCTCCATGAACTTATCTTTATCACTATTCACTTTATCATTTGAAGAAAAACAACAATTTAACAACCCAGTACCAAGTACCAAGTGGAAAAAGACGAAAACTCTTCTCGTTATTTCATTGGGGGAGTGGGAAACAGGGCAGATATTCCATTTTACCCAAATATGGAAAAGTTCAAAGGGCTCTTTGGTTTAGGGACACTCAAGCAGACTTTTTTCTGCTTAATTTAACACAGTCTTGGACTCTGGCCTTTTAAACTTATGTTTAGGGTGACCAATCTGAAGTTAACCAGAAAGACCTGGTGCTTTGTTATAGAACCCACACATAGCTGAGATTTCGCTCTTTGCTTAATTTCACGATTGCTTTCCCTCCCATTTGTATGGAAGCTGCAGTTCATAGTCCCACTTTGACCCCTAACCATTAAACAAACTATTATTTTCCAAAAATCCAAACATTTTAAAGGAATGCTACAATGTATTATAGCCAGTCACCACAGGGCAAGGCTCCCATGTATTCCACAGCACAACAAACCAAATTCCATGGTGACAACTGCTAAATTCTTCAGCAGCATTCCCCAAATTCCATGGCAACATTAATGGATTGTGTTGCTAAGAAATACCCTTCATTCCCATCTTCTCACTCCCACACAAACACACTTGGAGCTGGCTCATAGCTGAAAATATCACTGATATAAAATTAATTGATGATTATTTTAACAATAATCAAGGACAATCTTTTTTCACTATGCTGCTCAGATGGCTTAACACTAGCAGTGTTTTTTTTAAGGCAGCCTGACTCAGAGTGGTCATTTCCCCACTATGACGCCCGAGAAGACGGGACCTTTAGCCAGCTTCAGCTGCGAATATGTCCAGTTCTTCAGGTCTCAGTTGTTACTCCTTTTACCTAGCTGCTAACCAGTCTCAGGCTCTGACTCACCTTTTCCCTCACACCTGGCCCCATGGAACAATATAAGGATCATGCATATAGTCTAATTAACTCCCCCTTATGGAATAAACTCAAGAGCAAGAGATAGGCAGGTCCCAGCAGAGAAGGAAGATAGTAAGCAAAATGTTGGATGGCATTCTGAATTCTGCAGTATCCTGGGAAAATGCCATTTTCTGCAGTGGTGGAATTGTGAAGTTCACAGAGCCCTTACTGACATGAATGGCACAGTTAACACCTCTTAGAGCTATTATTTCAAGCTGTCTGTGGCGTCTGGCAGGAAACACCATATTTAGTTTACCTTCAGTTCACATTTTCAAAACTATCTCTGCAGCCATCATGGCTGCAAACATAACTTACAAAAAATAAATTAATAAATGTAAATCTCTTACTCTGAGACAAAATTCTGCACAAGAGGTTAATTTCGCAGCAAATTGTGTGGTCACAGAATCATGGAATACCTGGGGCCCTGCTATAGGAAAAGCCATGCCACTAGCTATAGTCATCTGTATGGTGTGGAAAGGAAATAAAGCAAAACAGAGGAAGAGACAAAGTGGGGTCAGGGAGAAGAGGAAAGAGGAGAGTACACTGTACTGGTATTCCAGTATTGAGACTGAGGTCAGTGTTTAGTGTAAAACAGTCCAAGTCCAGGAGAGACTGAACCACTGGGGCCCCAGGACACTGCCCATAGAGAAAATTAGAAAAAAAAAAACAAAACCTATCAAAGTAAAATAAACTTACCTTCCTCCATTTATGGCTGCAGCGATAGTCTCTTAAGATAACATAGAGGTGAAGGATATAAGCATTAATTCAGAGTTTGGGGAAAGACACTGTCACTATGGCTTTGAGATCTGCTGACGTGTGGAGTTGCTATAATGTTGTCTAATGTACGTGCTCCCATTCCTTCATATCAGTGAAGCATTTATGTTTGCTTATAGGTAGGAAAATCAGGACACAAGATCTAGAGTTGTAAAATGTGTTGGACTAGGAATTATCTATATTTATTCCTTTCCAGTCATCTAGCCATCATTGCCATGCAGATGACCAGGTATCTCTCTTTACTGGTCACCAGACATTCTCCTATATTTCTGGTTTTGCAGCTATCTGTTTCTTCAAAGATCTTTCCTCAGCCATTAAGTTAGGATATTTTCTGTTCTATTTTGGCATCTAATAACAAGCCAGTTCACTCTCAGGATCAGAAACAGCAATATCTCACTGAAAACTTGTTTGCAGTTTATGTAAAGCTACTGTGTCTGTGCCTTATGCCCTCCATCCGGTTAAAAAGGTTAAAAAGTTGCACAGCAACTTCAAAAAGAAAAGGAGTACTTGTGGCACCTTAGAGACTAACCAATTTATTTGAGCATAAGCTTTCATGAGCTACAGCTCACTTCATCGGATGCTCAAAGGTTATGCTCAAATAAATTGGTTAGTCTCTAAGGTGCCACTAGTACTCCTTTTCTTTTTGCGAATACAGACTAACACGGCTGCTACTCTGAAACAGCAACTTCTGTTTTCCAGATCCTCCATTTTGGATATAGGACAATATATCTCAGACCGGTAACAAGGAGTAAATTTTTAACTGTGAGAGTAATTAGCCATTGGAACAATCCACCAAGGGTCTTGGTGAATTTTCCAAAACTGACAATTTTGAAATCAAGACTGCATGTTTTTCTAAAGAGGTTCTAGATGTTATTTTGGGGAAATTTTATGGCCTGTGTTATATAAGAGGTCAGAATAGACCAGGGGAGGCCAAATGGCAGTTTGCAAGACACATGTGGCTCTTTTACAGTTAAAGTGCAGCTTGTGGAGTCCCCACCCCTCTACCATTCTCTGCCTACCAGATTGTGGCGGGGAGCTCAGGGCTTCTGCCCTGCGGTGGGGTGGTGGGGCTAGTGGCTTCTGCCAGAGACGGCTGGTGCCTGCTGAGAGTGTGGGGGCACAATTTAAAGGTTCCCCCACACAGTTTGAGGCACGCCTCCTGACATAGACCCCCTTTTACCCTCAGTGGCCACTCCCTGCAGCTCCCAGACAGGGCATGGGCAGGCAGCAGCAAAGAACTGGGAGCTGCAGGGAGTGGGCACTACTTTAGCTTTGTGGGGAGAGACAGAAGCTGCTGCCTCTTCCCATGGCCACAGCTCCCAGCTTGCCTTCTCCAGCAGCTGCCCTGAAGGGAGGGGCCCTGGCAGCCCCATGTGACTGAGTGGGCCAACAAAGCCTGGCAAAAATCTGGGTGGGCATGAGACCCCCATGCGTTGCCTTTGGTTTCTGCCCAGCGGAGAAGGAAGTTTCAGGGCTTCAGCTCTGTGGGGTGCTCCTGCTGGGGTTCAGCACTTCAACAGGAATGGGGCTGAAGTGCCAAGCCCCGGCAGGTGCCTCCAATGAGGCAGAAGCCCTGAGACCCCCTACCCCACAGGGCTGAAACGCCGAGCCCTGGCAAGCAGGCCCCATGGGGCTGAAGCCCCAAGCCCTGGCAGGAGCACTCCAGCCCTCAAACTTCTGAAGATTGTCGTATGCGACTTAGAGGGTCAGTAATTTTGGCCACTCCTGGAATAGATGATCACAATTTTCCTTCTGGCCTTGGAATCTATGAATCTCTTGCTTTTTCATACAGGGGTCTGTGTCTATATGTAGAATAGATCTCTCCCTTTCCCTTTCTAATTCCACCAATCTTTTTCGGACATTATATTTAAAAAGAATTCTGGCAATTGAAGTCTTTAGGGGAGCCATATTAGTTACCAGGATTTGCCATGATAAGGAATGTTCTGTCCAATATGTTAAGGGCAGCTGGAGCAGCAAGTACACTGTCACTTTCCATTGCCATAACCACAGTAGCTGTTAGACTAGCTGGGGGTGGGGGCAGTTTCCTCTTCAGAGTTCTCAACAGCAAGTTCAGTCTGTTTGAATATCACTGCATTTAAGGGATTGAGCAAGTGGAAATGCACCTAGAAAAGGCCTCAACCCATGTCACTAGGCCTTCATCCAAACATCACCTTAAACGACTTTCATATACTGTATATTACAACCAAAAACGACATAAAAAATAGGTTGCACAATCAAACACTCAAAAGCTAGGAAATGCCAGAATTAACATTGCCTGTGCAACCTTGCTCTGGTCCCCTTGTGCGTATGCGTTATGATACAGACTTTTCCTACATAATCACACACTATATTTTGCCACCCAGTCTCAATCAGTGCACAGAACAGACAGTGCTCACTAAAGGAGCAGCTAATCAATATTTTATTTTATCCTCATTGTTTAATGTGTAGCCCAATGCCTTATTTGTTGCACACTATTCAAACCCAGCTCTAAATATAGGATTATTAATACCCTCCTGGGGGCTTCTGTGGCTTGCATAACTATGGTATCTGAGTTTCACAAATATTCATGTATTCATTTTCATAGCAATCAGGTAAGAATAGATGGCATTATCTTAGTTTTACAGATGGGCAACTGAGACACAGAGAGACAATTTAGTTGGGGTTGGTCCTGCTTTGAGCAGAGGGTTGGACTAGATGACCTCCTGAGATCTCTTCCAACCCTAATCTTCTATGATTCTATGAGATTAAAACCAAAATTATCAGTTGTGTCCACTAATTTTGGGTATCCAGTCTGTCAAGGTTCCTCCCCCACTCTGAACTCTAGGGTACAGATGTGGGGACCTGCATGAAAAACCTCCTAAGCTTATCTTTACCAGCTTAGGTCAAAACTTCCCCAAGGTACAAAATATTCCACCCTTTGTCCTTGGATTGGCCGCTACCACCACCAAACAAATACTGGTTACTGGGGAAGAGCTGTTTGGACACGTCTTTCCCCCCAAAATACTTCCCAAAACCTTGCACCCCTCTTTCTGGACAAGGTTTGGTAAAAAGCCTCACCAATTTGCCTAGGTGACTGCAGACCCAGACCCTTGGATCCTAAGAACAATGAACAATCCTCCCAACACTTGCACCCCCCCTTTCCTGGGAAATGTTGGATAAAAAGCCTCACCAATTTGCATAGGTGACCACAGACCCAAACCCTTGGATCTGAGAACAATGAAAAAGCATTCAGTTTTCTTACAAGAAGACTTTTAATAAAAATAGAAGTAATTAGAAATAAGAAATCCCCCCTGTAAAATCAGGATGATAGATACCTTACAGGGTAATTAGATTCAAAACATAGAGAACCCCTCTAGGCAAAACCTTAAGTTACAAAAAAGATACACAGACAGAAATAGTTATTCTATTCAGCACAATTATTTTCTCAGCCATTTAAAGAAATCATAATCTAACACATACCTAGCTAGATTACTTACTAAAAGTTCTAAGACTCCATTCCTGGTCTATCCCCGGCAAAGACAGAATATAGACAGACACACAGACCCTTTGTTTCTCTCCCTCCTCCCAGCTTTTGAAAGTATCTTGTCTCCTCATTGGTCATTTTGGTCAGGTGCCAGTGAGGTTACCTTTAGCTTCTTAACCCTTTACAGGTGAGAGGAGCTTTCCCCTGGCCAGGAGGAATTTCAAAGGGGTTTACCCTTCCCTTTATATTTATGACACAGTCTGAGACACCTAGGACCTGATTTGTGCCAACCATTTTTTTAAAATAGGCTTTATACATTCAATGCACAGCTCCAGCTTCAGTTTCAGTTGTGACCATTCAGCATTTCTGCAAATCTGATCTCAGATGTCTCATATTATGCATCCAGAAAATGAGGAACACAAAATTAGAGGTGACCTGTGAAATTCTCCAGGGAGCCGCTCAACTTTCTTAACCTTTTCTTCCCTGCGTCATTCAACACAAACCTTCCAACTTCTGCAAGAAATGAGGCAGAAGTCCTATAGACAACAGCCTCCTTTATAACCAAACTTGATTCATTCCTCGAACACTGTCTATCCTAGGCACTAAATGAGTCAGTGATCCTATGGGGGAAAAACAGTGTGTGATCATATACAAACTATATCATAAGGCAGATGCACAAGGGGGCCTCTGCAAACCCCTTTCACCTTGGCTCCTATTCCCCCTCCCACCACATATTCCTCACCACTCCACATTCCTCACCCCTTTGCATTCAGATCAAGCTGCCTCCGCTTTCTCCTGAGCACTAGTGCGGGGAGGGGTCTCAAGAGCACAGGAAAAACAGCTCCCCAGAACTGTAAGGAACAATTACATGGAAAGTCCTGAGCAGTCCCTGTAGCTCCGGGATGGAGCACGCTGAAGTAGATCGATAGGGATGGTGCATGAGCAGTCCAGCTAGTGCATAGGAACTGTGAATGGATGGAGCATGTCCAGTGCAGATGGAATCTTCAGAGAATTTAGCTGCTGAACTCTTATGAACATCTAGTAAAAATGAGACTGTGTAAAGGCTCATATAGGCAAATTTGGGCAGTTTTTCACAAGAACAGAAAAAGGGACATCTTTCTTACTTTGCACTGCCCCTCTCCTCCCACCAAATTCAAGTCTCTGTTCCATGGTGGTGATAGAAATTCTCAATAAAATGGTTGTAAGAATTTTTCTAACATGGGCAAACCAACATATTTTGCCTTATCCTCATTCTCAAATCAGCTGAACCAATTACTAGACCAACTCCTGTTGGTAAGAGAGACAAGTTTTCAAGCTTGCACAGAGCTCTTCTTCAGCTTGAAAGCGTGTCTCTCTCACCAACAGAAGTTGGTCCAGTAAAAGACATTACCTCACCCACCTGGCCTCTCTAATATCCTGGGAATAGCACAGCTACAACAACACTGCATACAACATTACAAAGAATGTAACTCGTAAACATATGTTTTGAATAAGGTGTTTGTGATGCTCCCACCCGATGAGCAGAAGATTCAGCATCGTTAATTTGGTATAGGCAACTCGTCATAACTGATTAGCCTAGTTAAGCAATACATAATAGGAACACTGATAAATGGCAAGATAGCTCCCACTGTCACATAATCTACCAGGTCTACAGTTCCATACGCCCAACAGCTGAATAATGTGGTCAAAGTTGCAAGAACCCAAATGCCTTTAAATTATGGGGAAATTCAGGCCCTCACACATATGTATTATATCTGTGGCTGCTAATAAGACTTCCCTGTGTCTATTCTGCAGTTCACATACAGAGATCCCATTCCTTATCCTGACCTTAATTCACCACATGGAACGACTACCACTCAATATCTGATTTTACATCCACCATATGGTATAGTATTTACTAGGTAGGCAATAGTCTCACATGCTCATACCTTTCTGAAAAAAAAAAAACTTTTGGGCTGAAGTTTTCCATTCTTAGCTCAAAGATGATGTTTTGTAAGCCCTGGCCAATATCAATTCACATATTTTTGAACTAGAAGAGAGAACGAAAATGCATTTTATTCTGTAAAAAGATTAAGACTTTCTGCATCTCCTTAACTGAATGATGACTCTACTTTCTGCAAGCTGAAATTTTACAAAAACCAAGACCAGAGTTATAAATGACTAAAATATTAGTTTCTATCCCATACAGCATGAAATGTTCACTACATTCAAATTCATCAAGCTGGACTGTGGGAAAATGTAAATATAAAATATGTAGTTTTGTGCTAATATTTCCCAACAGATTTTTACAGTTGCTTAAGTACAGAATAAAATTAGTAGATAAAGTAATATTTTAAAATCCTCTTGAAAAGGAAAAAAATCAAATACCAAAACCTTGTGTTAATCTAATGTTGGGGTTATAATTTTTGGCTACAGTTCTGCAATTTGATCCGTGCAGATGAACCTGTATGCCTGTGTAGATCTCATAAGAATTTTATTTATATGTAGCATATCATACCTATGGAGTATTATTAGTTGCACTATTATGTGTACTATTCATCATTATAAACAATAGGCCCAATTCAACCCTTGAATATGCATACATATTTCCAACTTGCTTCAATGGGAATTGCACAGATGTACCAAAAGGTAAGAATTAGTGCGTGCATGCAAATTCCATGAGTTAATGTTACTAAAAGGTTCTTAGAGTTTGCACCTGATGTCTTAAATATCCAAAATATTTTCCTTAGTGTTTCACTAACATGCATTTTACATTCACAGACACACAATTTCTCTGGTCTCCGGTCCTCTCAACAAGAAAGAGAAGGGATGGAGTATGGGAAACATTTTTCCTGCCAATGAGGTAGGGTGTCCAGAGAACTGCTTCACCTTCAGAATTAAGTGCATTGATAGAAATGAGCTCATCCCCTGGGAATGCAGAGTTTAAAAGGGGAACCCTGTGCCTAAAGCCTCCCTTTTACACGGAGCAGACTGAGATTGCACCTACTCTCCCACCCCTTTAGGTGATAAAATACCAGGTTTGGTCAGGACCTACTGTAGGCATTATGCTACCTGCCCCTTTTTTAAGGGAGGTAGTGAGGCCTTACTGAAATTTCAGGAGGTGGGCAGGGGCAAGTCCACCTGCCATGTGGGAGGAGCCACCGGACCCGGGACTCAACTAAATATAGGGGACAACTAAGAAATAACTGGGCAGGGAGTGGAGGTCACAGGTTCAAAACTAGGGATCCAGAGAGGGACACCGAGCAGAGAACCCCGACAGCGCCCACTGCTCCTCAAAGCTGTCTAGGGAACCACCGAATGCTGCCCAAAGGAACTCTGCCCAGATATGTGAGACAAGGGAGGAATAGAAATAGTCCCCATAGTCACAGAGCACATCCCTGTCCAATATCCTCCTCCTGGTATTGTAGATGGCCACCTTGGCCAGACTCAGGAGGAGTTTGATGAGGTGGTTTTGCGATTTCATGGGGCCACAGACAAGGGTGTGTAAATATAAAGAGGTTTAGGGAGAAGTGCAGCCAGAACCTCAACAGGAGGTTCTGGAGGAGCCGGAATAGGAGCTGCAACCTGGCACATTCTAGATAGGCATGCGCCAGGTTCTCCCTCACGCTGCAAAAGGGGCAGGCACTGGGGATGGGGATGAACTGCAACAAGTTCATGCACGTGCTCACGAAGGAGCCGCCAACTGATATCCCCAGTGGGCTGTGGGACCAGGGTGGAATATAGGCTGGCCCACCAGGGTTCCTCATCCTCTACAGGTACTAGGTCCCACCACTTGGTATTGGGGAAGGACACAAGGGTGAGGAAGTAAAATGTGTGGAGCATGAGCATATAAAGTTGTTCTCTTGGCGTGGTTCGGAAAGGAACCGGCTACAGGGCGCGCGGCCAGTTTGGGTTATGGAAGGGAGAGGGCAAAGGGGGCTCACAGGGCAGGGGCCCAATTAAAAAGTCTTGAGGGCCTGGGGTAAGAGGAGGGCATGGAGCATCCTCTCGCAGGACACGCTCAAGAAAAACCCGAGAGGTGGGTGATAAGGCTGCCCCCACATCCTGGAGTACGCGCAGGGGGGACTGAAGGGTGGAGAGCCCCATGCACTGGCCAAGCACTCGGGGATCCACCCAGTCCCCCTGTCGTAGTCCAGGAGGTCTCCAGTTCTGGTGCTTTCTGCCAGGACCAGCCTCCAGCACACCGAGGGGGAATCTGCCACCTGCACACAAAGATGGGGAATGTGTAACAGGGGCTTGATGAGGAGGTTTGCCCCCTCGGTGGCCACCACAGACATGCTTACCAAGAGCAGCTTCCAGATCCGGAGAAGGTCCTGGTAGAAGACTGGCAGCTCGGAGGGGTCTCGCGAAAAACCCCTCAGATGGAGAAAAAAGAGCCACCGGTCATATCAGAGCCCTCAGAGGCAGAAGAGGATGGTAAGGTCACAGCAATGGATTTGCTAGAGGGACCTGGATGGAAAAAGAGGGGGACCTGGTAAAAGTCCCCTGGGTAATTACGGAATAAACATGGGGTTACCTGCACTATACACTGTTATCTGCCGGGTAGTCCCAGACATCTGATAATAAAGTTGTGGCTGATTAGACCCACGTCAAATGTCTCCTGTCCTTCTTTTGGTACAGCCAGGCAATAGAATCAGGCACTGTCTAGAAGACCTCTACTCAAAGTACCCATTTCTAGTAGATTGGCAGCATTTTAAACCAGCGCTCACTCACACCAAGCATGATTGTAGCGTACATAGTAGATAATCAAGATTCCGAGAAAAAAGGTAATGCACATGAAAAACAAAATTCCATTTTATTTTAAACACAGACTTCACCATCTCATTCTAAACATTAGTTTCACAGAAGATCACAGACTAGAAAATTAATATCACGAGTAATCCATAGGCCACAATTGGCTAATTTAAGGCTCTAATGTGTATTTGTTTTCTGTATAAATTTGTCTCTTATCATTCTCAATAAGACACTCAACACTTTAAAGAGAAGGACATTACCAGCAGCATTTTCAATCATGGGAGCTATATATTCAAGTGCAATCAATAAACACCACACAGGGCCTGACAAACAACTAGTCAAAGAAATCATTTTTCTCAGATACTTAGCACTATCCTTTTAAAGTAATTGCTTTTGGTCAATGTTACTTGTTATAATTTGGTCTGCTCTTTTGCCGAAATAGAATAGATGTATAATTTCCATTAATATGTCAGCTGTCTATGTAGGTTTCCAAAGTGCATACTCCACAAAAAAAAAGTAGAATTTTTGTTTCAACTTCTGTCAACTGACAAAGAACTCTAAAATAGTATAGAATAGACAATACCACCCAATCCATGCTAAAATGTAATTTTAAGAAACTGATTATTGTACATAACGTAGGACATCTTCTTACATCCTGTGCAAAAATATTGACTTTCGTGAACAGACAAGACTTTGGCCCAGTGATTCAATGGCAGGAAATAGCATCAGCACATAAAGATGCTCAAAATGCTGCTTAAAATAATGAAATCAATACTAATGGAGCACAGCCAGGTTTATCTATAGCTTGTTTTACTGAACTTAAAAAGAAATCTTATTTCTAAAACCCTGTTTCTGACACAGCAAGGGAATTGTTCCTTTGTGCCAAGTGATCATTTGAATATCTAATGTCCACAAAATACTGAAAATACACACAGTTCAGTATGTAAGCATAGAGCTAGGATACCAAATTAGATTAGACTATACATAGAACACATCTTTTCTGTTGTAGGGTGGCCTCAGAAACTGCCTAGTTATGCTTTGTAGTAAATGTTCTGGAAGGCTGCCAAGGCACTTCCAAACATTTCTGAGTTCACTTTTCCAAAGAACTCTTTTAAAAATCAATTAGTAGTGAAAGTCTTTCAAATGCAACTGTTTTAAAATGTCAAGCTTGTATTTCTCTTTTTTTCCTTGCTGGGCATCGATAACAATATTTTGAAACCTTTATATTAAATTGATCGTATTCTGTAATTAAGCCTGTAAAGAGAACAATATGTGCAGGGGGTTTAAAATGTATATAACACAAGGGTCATTCTTTATCAGAAAATAAATAAATAAGGGAGAGAGAGAGATGCTGTAATTTTCTTAAACAAGAATGCCCCAGACGTTTGTATTGATCTCAGGATGATAAATGTTTTTATCATTACAGGGCAACTGCAGAAAAAATAAATACCCCATGCAGAAATTCCTGCATTGAAATATTTTAAAACCGTACTGCACAAGTGTTTTAGAAGATCAGTTATAAGTATTAGAGAGGAAGATGGAGTTGGTGACAGAGAGCAGGAAGATTACTACTTTATATTTTATTTATAAAAATTTAGAAAATGAACAAATGCAACATGGAACGCTCTCACCCAAGCTTTCCAATTAAAAGGATCTTTTCAAATCATGGAATTTATCATTGCTCTTTGCATCACAGCCAAGTAGATATTTTGGCTTTCCTGTGGTGTGACACACATGACATAAGACAGATCTACCTTATTATGGAAAAGTTAAATGTATATATTATACCTCTGTCACATATTTTGTGATTACTGTTTTGTTCAGCTAATTACCCAAAAGGCTTACGTACATAGCAATGAATTGAAATCAGTTCTTTATGTGTAACACATTTATATTAATTGGTTTGTCCTTTCAAGTTGTGTTTATCTCTTCATTTCCATCACAGTTTCAAAGGTCACTCAGTTCCATTTATAAATCCAACATGACAGAGATTAGTAAAAGAAAAAAAAGGAACTAAATGAGTGCATCATCACACAATCACACATCTCACAATTCATTTGTCATATTAATAAATAATGCTGTCAAAAGCTTACTGGGAAGTTTGTTTGCCATCATCAAAAATATTTTTGTCTAGATAAACTGTGCTGATTAAGTTATGTATTAAAAAATATTGAGGATCAGTGTATTACACTTTCGTCCCCTGGACCCAAGCTTGATTGAAATCTGAACGTTTTCAAAAATCATTCTATGTTCATGCACTAATTAAGTTCACCACACAAGCAATACTCTCTATGGTGACTGCAGAACAAGGCACTATACCTCCAAAAGCCTCAAGATTAATTTCTAATATCCTAATTATTTACTTTGCAATCTCAGAGAAGAACAGAAGATCCGGTTGCATCAGTGAAATCAACCAGGGATGCTGTAAGGCTGAAGTAGCTAAAAAGGAATCTACAGTTATTAGTTCCACAAAGTTTCTGAGATGTATTTATTTTGGCTTAAGCCATGAAGTAAATCAAAAGTTGTATTCTAATGTAAATTTTTTTTCTAAACGAGCAACTAATCACGAGATGTTGTGTTACATGTGTGACAGAAATATACAAACTCTTATTTTAATCAAGCCTTCTCTAAGGTCTCTTTGGGTAACATTTTTAAAAATACCTAAGTGAGTTAGGAGTCTAAGTACCATTTTAAAAGCAACGGGCATTTAGGAGCCTATGGTTCATGGAAAGCCAATGATAGCGTCAGTTTCAAGGTATTCAGCCCTCTATAGTCATACAAAAGCTCTTTATCTTTTTTTTTTTTAAGTGTTATGAGTTTTTTGTCTTCTGAACTGATGATGTCAGTGTGCAGCTTCTGTCAGTGAGAGGCACATCGGAGAGTGAGAGGGGTCAAAATGAAAGAAAAAAATGGCAAGTGTACAGCACTGGAGAGTAGATCAAAAAAGGGCTCCTCTCCCCCTGATGCTGTTCCCTTATAAAATGGGTATCTCATTAGCCAGCCAACCCCCAGAACTTGAAAGCAACACTGGAAATTAACCAATGGTATTCTTCCTAAAAAAGAAGGGCAGCCATTGGCCACTGGCCACTGTGACCTGTCTTTGGGTCAACTCTGAGCCCCTGACCCTAACTGAATTGAATGACCTAGAATGTATACTGAATGCATCTGAAAACCCAAGAGAAGGAAAACATTTTGAAAATATACTTTATAAGGATTTTTTTTTCCTTAATGGCATTGGTTTAAAAAAAAAACACCTAGAAAATGCCATAGGGAAAAGTACGTGAGGACATGAGATATCTAAAGCAATGCCAACAATCTGATTAGATTTTTCTTTATCTAGAATAACTTTTCTAGGTATTTTCAATACTTTTTATATAAAGG